>NC_142946.1:36958163-36960663 GCF_046866305.1 Octopus bimaculoides
CGGTTTTGCTCTAGAACACAACGCGCCGCCTAATCTGAGAATCGAACCCATGACCTAGCGATTGTGAGAGCAACAGCTTAAGCACTAGGCCACGTGCCTTTACACACACATACACACACACACTCACACACATACACACATACGCACACACGCTCACGCACATACACACACACACATACACACACACGCACAAACACACTCACACACAAACGCACACACATATATATATACATACATATACGCATATATATATAAATATATATATATATATATGTATATATATATATATATATATATATATATATATATATATATATATATATATATATATAAACATAATTAAGAGATCAGCAAATATTAATAAATTAATAAATTGATAAACCTTTACCCTTTTAATTTGTAATAATATATATATATATATATATATATATATATATATATATATATATATATACATACATACATATGATGGATTCTCTCCTCGTGAGCGACAAAAAGGTTTGCAATAAAATAAAGCGTGAGTCTCTTGAGGTCTGTTAGTGCCTTGCAAATCTATTGGCAAATGGAACAAGCTGACGACTCAGTTTGTTCGTCTGCTTGTGGAACAATTACTCCATGTTTTCTTGAATGAATACACACACACACGCACGCACACACACTCACATGCACAGACACACACACACACGAAGACGTGCTGAAAAGACACTGGCTTTGAGTAACATAAAATACAAGAGGATTAGTTAAATATGATTTTATCTAACATATTCTCCTCTGAGATTTACACACCAGTTCTTCAGTTTCTCTAAGCCCTGTTAAAGAACTCAGAAGATGTGTGTGTGTATGTGTGTGTGTGTGTGCGCGCGCGTGTGCGTGTGTGTGTGCGTGCGCGTGAAAGACGGGCTTCCATCCAGCCTCTGCCAAGCAAATTCACTTGCAAGGCATTAGCTGGCTCGAAGCTATACTAGAAGGCATTCACTTGCCGAAGGCTCTGCGCAGTGGCACTGAACCCAAAACCACGTGGGTGCAAAGCGAGCTAGTTAACCATGCAGCCACTCTGCGGTTATATATACATATACTTACATATAATATACGTATATATATGTGTGTGTGAGTGTTTATGTGTGGGGGGTGTACATAAAAAGAGCTAAAGAGTCTCCATTGTGGAAGAGTCATTTTAACCGTTTCGAATCACAAAACTTTTTCATTCATTTTTTCATTTTTTTTTTTTTTTCGGTATCAAAATTTTCGTCGCATCCTTGTGGGCAATCAAAGGCACAGTTTCAGAATTTTACAACTGCAATAGTTACTGTGTCAGTTATCAGGTGGCAATCGTGTAACGAAAATCTTTGACATACTACGAAAAAAAATTAAAAACCTATTTTGCACTTTTTGTGGCTCTTCAACGATGTAATTGCATGTTTCAATACACGGTCTCTGATCATAACATTTACTAGAAAAATACAATTCTGCAATGTGTGTGTGTGTGTGTGTGTGTGTGTGTGTGTGTGTGTGTGTGTGTGTGTGTGTGTGTGTGTGTGTGCGCGCGCGTATGTGTGTGTGTGTGTGTGTGTGTGTGTGTGTGTGTGTGTGTGTGAACGTGTGAATAGCAAAAGAACAGGAGTTACCTAATTACGTTCATAAGCTTACAGCTGTTTTTGCTATAAATATCGGTGCATTGAGAATTGAGTATTTGTGCAACATCCTTTAACTTCCTTAGAGTCATTAAAGGGAAGTGTATATCTATTTCGGAAAGTAGTTAAATACATAGACCATGCTACATTCAGAACCATATAAATATTAACATGAAACTGTCTGAGGGCGTAATAAATAAGTACATTGAGTTCTAACAAATTGCAGTCAGTATTAGCGAAATCATAACACACACGCACGCTCGGGCGTGCACGCACACACATACACACTTATACCCACACATACGTACATACATACATACAACACACACACATATATCATTCACTCATTGCTATGGGTGAATAATATTCTTAAGATCAATAATTACTTTTTAGACATCACTTTTACGCTTTCTAGTTAATTCAATACTTGACCAAATTAAATGCGATTAAATTCATTGAAAAGCACCACTGCTCCGCTACATTTTGAAATATAATAGTAAAATGCTTGTGTAAAAACGTAGATACGATAAAATATGTATTTACAAATGGAAGAGTAATGAATAGATAGACCTTCTAAGAAGTATAGCTTCTTTCTTTCAGTATCATTTTTATTTCACTTCAACTTAAATAAAAGATCTCAATAACAGCAATTTAATTCTGTAAATCTCTTTAAAGCTAGTGTAGTAGAAAAAAGAACTTATTAGGCGAAAAGTAGGCAAATCAGTAACGCCTGATATTTTCTCTCATCATATTTCTTTCATCTTAAAAGATTTTGTATTAAGGTTTTAAGCTTTCGCAAAACGATTGACAGGAATCTAAAACTGCTTCACGGTTGGTGCAGTAATGAGGAAATTTATGGTAAAAGTGAC
>NC_142946.1:36965663-36983163 GCF_046866305.1 Octopus bimaculoides
TCAAAGGAGGTCTGCAACGAAATAATTTTGCTCAACACTTTGCAAGTGAATCAGTGGAGGCAAAGATGAGTCTTATTTACTTGACAATTTATGCACCACATTTCAGAAGTCACAATGTAAGTATATCTGAAAGTATAGTCTTACACTGTTGTACCGTTGAATTACAAATGATGCTCATCTGTTATGTTCGGGTGACCCTATAACTACCAATGGTACAACTGTATTCGTCTTTGCTTAGGAAAAATGACTAAATTGTGGGTGTGAAGTCCCCATGAAGGGGTGTTTGTAACTTCTAAGGAGAAAAATTTTTAGAAATATTACTTTATTTGTGTGTAATATGTATGGCTAAAATTTCATCAACATCAAAAATATATGAATTTTCATGGGGGTTATGGCCATTATGCATAGAATATAATTTCCAAATTTCTTAAAGATCCATTCAATGCTTTTGACGTAGTTTTGGATAAGAAAACAAATGACGAATGTGTGTGTTTGTGTGCATATGTATGTGTGTGTGTATGGGTGTATATATGTATAGATATCTGTATGCATTTATGTGTGTGTGTGTGTGTGTGTGTGTGTGTGTGTGTGTGTATGTGGATTCCAGAAAGGATAAAAGGCCAAATTGATCTCAGCAGGATTTGAACTCACATCGCAGAGTATCTGAACAAGTAAACCCTCTAACGATTCAGTTAATTCGACACTTCGACATCTATCAACCGCCAATCACAGCCATGGATCAATTCTTCTTACATGAGACAGCTAATATCATGACAGTAGGGACTGAACTACTCGGAAAGTATTCCTTGATAGATGACCAGGAGAGACATGAAGGTTTTTTGCACAGCTTTTCTGCAATTCAGGAATAGAAATGACAAAGCACAAAGAAAGAAACGGATACAGGTAAACTACACAGGTGTGACAACCGGCGAACAGCCGAAAGAATGAGCAATGTAGATGTCACTCACATCATTAGAAACTGCCCGAAAATGCCATTAAAACATTATCTGCCTATGAGGCATGAAGTAGTAAGCAAGCACTATAAAATACGCCATATAGAAAGGAAAGTCCTGAAGATGAAAATATAATATATTTCAGTGATATGGAGTGAATACTTACCATGATATGAAAGAATACTGCTGGACTGTTCTTATCAGGCTACCGCAACTTATAGGCAGATAACGCTTTAATGACATTTTCTAGCAGACATACCAGACATAACGATGTCGGACGGTGAAAAAATAAGTGAGCACAATTGTAGAAATCAGTTGTCTGGCAGAACTGAAGCCAAATTGAAGAAAAATCTGCAGATTCTACATTCGGACCGTAACACGGTTAGTTTAGAAATTACAATTAGAAGCTATTCATAGAATTATGGAAATATAATACGTCACACGTTCCAGAAGTTTAACCCATTTGATATATATGTGTATGTGCGTGTGTATGAATGTATGTATGCATGTCTATATATATATAAATATATATAAAAATATATATATATACACACACATATATACATACATACATGCATGCATACATGCATACGATGTCATGTATATACATACGTATATACATGACATTTGCCTCATCATGTCAAGATGTTAGCCATCTCAAATGAGACATCTGCACGTCATTGGATTTAAGTGACAAAAGTTTGTACACTTTTGCCACTCTCTTGGTTGCGATATTAGTTTCCAGTGATAAGTTGACAGGTACTATTTTGACTGCAATTTTTATACACACATGCACACGCACACACATATGCATACGCGCACGCACACACATACATACATACATACATACAAATCAAAAGTGCAGGAAAAAGAAAACATTTATGTCGAATTAATTCGAAAGTTACAGATTTTGTACCCTGAATTTTTGTGTGTACCTATCATTATCGGTGCATTATGTTATATACCAACAAATGTGCACAAAGATCTAGAAATACTCGGAAATACCACAGAAAAAGTGCAAAAGAAATTGGCATGGTTTCTCTAAATCAAATCTATTGGCGGCACAGTGAAGATTTGTAAGACATTCCAAAATTTCTCTATCATACAAATAGATGCACACACTTGAATGTATGCATCAACAGTTCAACCAACATATCAGCTCAACCACTAACTTGCAAACACTTGGAACTGTCGTAACTCAAAATGTCTTGTCACTTTATTAGCGACCTGCTTCAACTCTCTCAAGAACTTAAATTAACCTCAAAGAATAGTCACACATACATACATACATATATAAATACATACAGACAGAGAGGCATTGAATGCTATAGTAACACCAAATGAAACATTACAAGTTTCACAATTTTCGTTAAAACTCTGTCGAAACCGAGTACAAGTAAATGACTTAATGAAAGGAAAGTCGTATAACATTTTGGCGTTCAACAGAACACCGCCGACAAGTGTGTTTTTCTTTTTTTTTCAAATATACTATGAATTTTTTAATCTGATATTACAGACTGGGTTGTCATAGCACATCAGTTCGTATTGCTCCAAGCTGGATTTATCTACTTAGTAGGAAACTACAGACCGATTACTTTTATTAACCTGGTGTATCAAAATTCGGACATTCTGCTGGGCTACTAAACATACATTTTCCACTGATATCAAATGAGATTAAATGAAAGCTTTACATGAGTAGTGATATTGGCAGGTTTCTTTCTGTCTCAAGTGAACAGAAGAGGAAAGATGGTTTGGATCCGTTTAAGAGAACTTTCGACTCTTGTTTCGTATCACTGAGCCGGTATTTGCTAAACAACAAAATGAAATGCATCAGTCAACTGTTTATAATAACCAGACAATGATGCTTCAAGTCAGGGGTGAACCCTTCAAGACCTCGGCTCCTTATCATATCTCACTTGTTCCAAGAACTATTGCTGGAATCTAACTTTAAAAAATCCATGCCAACAACAGCCTCTGTATTGTCACTTTGCCAGCAAGAAACGATTGTCATATTCCCTTCAAAATACGCCCTAGTGTCTCAAAAAGGGGAAGGATACATTGGACATTGTAGTCCTTAAATATACCAAATGAGGGCATGGTCGCAGTTGGAGTGCACGGACTAGGGCTAACCTGAAGCTAAGCAACGATCATTTTAACATGGATTCAAAGAAGTACTCTGCATTCCAACAAATTGTTGTGCATGGATATTTTAAGCACCAATTTGTGAACGATGCTAATATTGGTTTCAGAAGGTCAGCAATTTCAGGAGAAGGGTAAGTCGATTACATCGACCCTAATACTCAACTAGTACTTATTTTATCGACCCTGAAAGGATGAAAGGTAAAGTCGATCTTGGTGGCATTTGAACTCAGAACGTAAAGAAGGACGAAATGCCGCTAAGCATTCTGCCCGGTGTGCTAACTATTCTGCCAGCTCGCCGCCTTTGAATGATGCTAATATTAATTTCAAACTTTGGCACAAGGCCAGCAATTTCGGGAGAATGGTAAGTCGATTACATCGACCCCGGTGCTCAACTAGTACTTATTTTATCGACCCCGAAAAGTTGAAAGGCAAAGTCGACCTCGGCAGAATTTGAACTCAGAACATAGCAACGGGTGAAATGCTGCTAAGCATTCTGCCCAGCGTGCTAACGATTCTGCCAGCTCGCTGCCTTTGAACGATGCTAATATTGACGGGAAGGTAGCGTAGGGCGGCATGTTGGCAGAATCGATAGCGGGCCGGGCAGAATCGATAGCGGGCCGGGCAGAATACTTAGCAGCATTTCGTCCGTCTTTACGTTCTGAGTTTAAATGCCGCCGAGGTCGACTTTGCCTTTCAAACTTCCGGGGTCGATAAAATAAGTACTTATTGAATACTGGGATCGATGTAATCGACATACCCTCCCTCGAACTTGCTGGCCTTGTGCCAAAATCTGAGGCCAATACTGACAGGAAGTATATCTCCTCTTCTTGAACTTGAAACAATTACATTGCGTCATTATGTCGATGGTTACACACTTTTGTAATCGAAAGGAAGAAATGAAGGAAAAGAAAAAACATTTTGAACGATGAACATAATAAGCCCCTTAAACTCACAAGAGACGACTAAAATATCGATTATGTCACATTTCTCCGGAAGACATAACATATATGCAGCTGGTCTGAAATGTCATCACGTTATTACTATCCTAAGTGGAATGACATGGTTGCTAAAACAATATGCAATGTCATTTGTTGGAAGAACTGCCCTTAGATAAATACAAATATATTTATGATGTACACTACATTCATAAGTCTAAGCACAAGGATTATCGACAATAACAAATAATGCTGTCGTCTGAACTTTTACAAAACGCAACAAGAAATAACAGCCAAAATCTCTCGTACCCAAACATTTCAAACAAGACAAGGACACATTAATTATTGCTATACTGCAGACATTAAATATACGAGCTGGTCATGACTGGTAACACCTTTCAGTTCTATCCAAGGATTAAACAGGAACTATTCAAGGATTAAACAGAAACAACGACAGAAGACTTGTTGTAAATGTTTATGGCAGAAAACAAAATTACATATACCCTTATCGTTGTTTATGTTGTTGTTGTAGTTGTTGTTGTTGTTGTTGTTGCTGCTGCTGCTGCTGCTGTTACTACTACTGCTGCTGCTGCTACTATTGTTGTTTGACTCCTGGTTAAATTCTCAGTGAGCAGAACCTACGATCAATGTTACTCAAGACATGATCTCATCTTTTTCCCTTTATGCAAATAACCTGCATTATCTAACGCGTCTTCGTTTTCTAAAAGATGATAAGGTGTAATCGGGAGTGGGGAGTTCTGACTACTATTTTTATGAGATCAAGCTACCATGTAGAGTTCTCTCCTCGTCGGCTCTTTTTGCGGAATTCATTTGTGAGGGTCAGATATCCGTCCAGAAGATGTGAACAGTTCATTTAACGCCATTGGGAAAATGAACAGTTAAAGACGACTGCTTCGAAATCTAGCTTCTCCTCATTAGCCTGAAAATTCATTTATATTTCTACCTCTAATTACTGAGGCATTTCGTTCACGTTACTAAATGTTTGAGCAAAAGGCTAGTAAAGTCAGGGTTTTCAAGAATTTAAGAAGACTTAAAACATATTGTACAAATTCAGTATATGATAAAAAAAAAAAATAACGTAAAAGAACTTCCGTCGCTTTCAACGACAAGAAATTCATTTGATTATCTGAACTACTGACTCTTTGCATTAGAATATAGATGACAAAGTTCCACAGACATGTGTGCTCTTAATGCAATAATCCTCAACAAGAATCAGATGACATAGTGGGACCGTTGAATTACACATACAATCTGACAAACCTCCGCACAGTTTCCATGTACCCAATTTTACTCACAAAGTTTTGTTCGATGAGAGGCCACAGAAAGAAAGTCTTGATCAAGATATTTTTGGGTACCATCGAATTCGGGAACTGCTGATTGCAAAGCAATCTTCTTCCCCACATTGATAGGAAACATCCATCCATCTCCGCCCATTATTCTTGGAAGAGTCGAAGGTGTAGAGTCTTCAGGCACCTCTTCAATAGAGTCTTATTAGAAGCAGCAGTCATTAAATTTTCCGGCTGGTTTCCGAAGCGTGACCAACTGAGACTACGGTTGTTATCCAACCATTGTTTCATTGTTTTTGGTCTACCCCCTAGGTTTACTGACAGTTGGCTAGGCTTGAAGAATCTGTCTTACAATTCTTTTCCGCGACATTCTAACTATTGTCCATTATATGGGAGTTGTGACTTCTCAATGCGAAGAAGTAGTGGCTCGTCTTGTAGATACTCCCTGATATCCGAGCTACACACTCTGGCGAAGAGTAACGTTACTTCACAAATCCTTCGGAAGAACTCCAATTCAGTCGCTTTTGTCAAGATCGTAATCTTTCGGACATTACCTAACATTCATGAGCTTAGGTGAGAATAGACACAAATGAACGAAAAAAAAAGTACCCAATAATGTTTGTTGTCGTAGAATAATATTATTGATTCAAAGCTGAGTCTGCGTGAGCTTCCTGTTTCCGGTCTTCAATCACCTGAAGACAGGGATGAAAAGTTTTGAGTAGCTGCTCAAAGATGCAACTTTGAATAAGTAAGTGGGGGGGCGTGTGTGTCTGTCTGTCTGCCTGTGTGTTTGCGCGTATGTCTTTGAATATATTTGAGACGATCGTCAAACTGAGGTCTGAACAAGCGCATGAACAAGAAACTTAAGTAATAGCATAGAACTTGATATAATAATTATCAATGCATGCGTGTGTCGGTGTGTGCGCGCGCGTGTGTCTGTGTCTGTGTTATTGTGTGTCTGTGTCTGCGTCTGTCATTGTGATAGCGTGAGTCCCTACGAAGAGCTCTTGCGTTTAACGGATGTAGCAAATGAGCTCACCAAAGAGGTCTCGCTACCACAATAAAGTATAAAGCCCACATGTGTGTCTGTGTATGTATGTGTGTGTGTGTCTGTGTGTGTGTGCGTGTGTGTGTGTGTGTGTTTGTTTGTGTGTGTGTGTGTGTTTGTGTCTGTCTGTGTGTGTGTGTGTGTGTGTGTGTGTGTGTGTGTGTGTGTGCGCCTGGGGCTAAAAATGGTTACTCGCCTCGTCAACTTCTTAAAACCGCTGAAGGCGCGCACCAAATGCAAACGGTAATTCAAATTCAAAATAATAATATAAGTGACTTGTTAGCAAATAAAAACCTAAAGGCAAATCTATAAACAAGGGTACAAAATAGTACCAGCATTGCTAGAAACAAGAGTCAAAAGCGATTCAATTAGCCACAAAAGGTACTAAAATTTAACAAGTTAACGAAGGAGAGGGAGTAAGAAAAATATAGCCAACGGGAGTGGCTGTATGGTACGTAGCTTGCTTAGCAACCACATGGTTCCGGGTTCAGTCCCACTGCGTGGCAACTTCGGCAAGGATCTTCTACTATAGCCTCGGGCCGACCAAATCCTTGTGAGTGGATTTGGTAGACGGAAACTGAAAGAAGCTCGTCCTATATATATATAATATATGTATGTATATTTGTGTGTCTGTGTTTGTCCCTTCACCATCGCTTGACAACCGTTGTTGGTGTGTTTACGTCCCTGTAACTTAGTGGTTCGGCGAAAAGAGACCGATAGAATAAGTACTAGGCTTAGAAAGAAAATGTCCTGGGATCGATTTGTACGGTTAAAGGCGGTGCTCCAGCATGGCCGCAGTCAAATAACTGAAACAAATGAAAGAGTAAAATAAAACTGTAGCGACACTCGCAAATAGGTTCCAGATATATCCACATCACGTGATATGGGTATATCACGTGATACGAGATGAGTAACCATTTTTAGCCCCAGGTGCAGTAAGATGTACTGGTGAGGACTAAGAGAAACATCTAAGAGTTCGAAATCACGTGATATGGGTATATCAGCAAACTTATTTGCGAGTATTTCTTGCTTCGGTATGTTGGTATTATTTTTCTCGGTCCCTCTCTTTCATCAGCTCGTCAATTTTTAGTGCTTTTTGAGGCTAACTGAGTCGCTTTTGGCTCTTGTTTCTAGCAATACTGGAGCTATTTTGCACCCTTGTTTATAAATTTTCTAACAAGCCACCTATATCATTATTCATATATATATATATATATATACATATATATATATATATATATATATATATATATATATATATATATATATATATATATATATATATATATATATATATATATATATATATATATATATATATATATATATATATATATATATATATATATATATATATACTATTGATGGCACATTTACATCGACTGTGTAATATATGTAAAGACGAAAGAAAACTAGTTACTTGTGATGCTGTGCCAGAAATATAAACATACTTTATTTATATGTTTATATATTAACCACTATTTTCAGTGAATAAATTTTAAGTGACGTAAATTTAATAATATCTTGAAGTTAATTCCAGGAAACTGTTTGATATAAGTAAATTGAAGTTTATTTATATTTCAAGACTGTTTTTCACGTTTTTTTTCTACCTATACATGTGTGGATATGCGCGCGTATGTATGAGTATATAGTAAGAGGGAAAGAGCGAAAGCAAGTGAGAGAGAGAGAGAGAGAGAGAGAGAGAGAGAGAGAGAGTGACAGACTGACAAATATAAAGGTAGAGACAGAGAGAGATTTATGTCGGAATGATTTTATGCATGCAATATATATATACATATATATATATATATATATATATATATATATATATATATATATATATATATATATATATATATATATATATATATATATATATATATACATATATATAAATATAAATATATATGCATATATATATATATAAATATATATATATATAAATATATATACATATACAAATATGTATATATATATATATATATAAATATATATATAGATATAAATACATATATATATATATATATATATATATATATATATATATATATATATATATATATATATATATATACAAATACATATATATATATGCATGTATGTGTGTATGTATGTATGTATGTATGCATATATACGTGTGTGCGTGTGTGAGTGTTTGTGTGTTGCCTCAATAGAAGGTAAAGAAGAATAAGAATGTAAATACACACATCCAATACTCTTGATGTACGGACATCAATCGCATAGAAAGAATTCGGTTCTATTCATATTTTAGTTAACCCACATAGTGAGGCCTTGCGATATTCTAATATGTTTTAGCTTCTGATTTACACCGGGCTATGCATAAATACTGTTTACACACATATACACACTTACACACACACATATAAATATATATACATATATATATGTATATATAAATGTATATATATATATATATATATATATATATATATATATATATATATATATATATATATACATACACATATGAATAGATATGTATATATATGAGTGTGTGCATATATATATATATATATATATATATATATATATATATATAAGTATATACATATATGTATATATTTATATATAGATATATATGTATATATATACATATATATATGTAAGTATATATATTGTGTGCGTGTGTGTGTGTGCATACGTACATGCTCATGCGCATGAGAAATAGACATACGCGTGCGCATACATGGTAAATAAGTAATTTACGGGTTACATATATATATATATATATATATATATATATATATATATATATATATATATAAATGTATATGTCAGTGTGTATACATACATGCATATATGTATATATATATATACACACACACACACACACACATATATATATATAGATAGATATGTGTGTATATATGTGTATATATATATATATACATATCAAGGGAGCTAGGGCGAAAACGACGTGTCTACAGCATGCTTGAAGTGCCGGGTACTTCAATCATGCTGGAGACAGGTCGTTTTCCCCCTTGCTCTCTTGACATAATTATATACATATTTACATTATTGTTAATTCAATGTATTAATTGTGTATAATCTTTATAGCATGGTGACTACTTGATAAAATTCATTAACGTGATTTTTATCCTTATATATATATAATTTGGGAAAACGAATTTCCAAATCAATCAGGTACAACCCTTTAGCATTACATGCATCTGCACATCGTACAGTGGGATCTTAATTATCATGTATTTATATATTTATCTAGAAATATACAAAATATATAATAGAAATCAATAATAATTCAGCTTTGGGGATTAATAGATATGCGGGTATTTTATTTCAAATAATACCAAAAAATAACCTAATGAGTATATCTGAAGGTAAACTCGTGGTGTTTTTTTGCATACCTTAAAGCAATCAGGGAGGTCATGTGCAACTGAAACCCGAGTGTCTCTTTGGTCAGATAAAAGCACTTTCGGCACAAACTTGGCATACACGCGTTTGATACTCAAATCTTCAGTGATAATGGACTGAACCATAACTAATCTGCACATCGTCTGATAATTCACGGATGGTGATTCGACGATTTCCCCTCACAGCTGCACGCACATATGCGATGTTTTTCTGAGTTCTACTGGTTACGGGTCTCCCAGAACGTTCGTCAGTATCGACATTTTTCGGCCATCTTGGAAACTCTGAACCACTTGTACACTTCTGTACAGCTCATAAACTCCTCTCCATACACTTCCTGCAATTTTGTGTAGGCCTCTGAGTAGGCATCACCATGAAAACTTTCTCTGTTATGGTCAATGCGACGATCACACGCTACACACCTTCCTTCCAAGCACTGCTGTAAACGGCGGGAGTGAGGTAGAATGTTAAAACTTAGTGCGCATGCGCAGCAGTGTTTAAGGTCAATCTTTGCCAAGCAGCTTCACTCTGCGTGCTTTATCTTCGTTACTATCGCAACTGTCCGGATACTTATTGATCAGACCTTGTATTACACTTATATGTATATATGTGCGTATACACATAAATGAATATATATAAACATGTATAAAAATATGAATATATTCATAAACATCTACATAAGTATACGAAAATATTTCAAAATATATAAAGTATACATTTACATACGCACACGTTTTTGCATACAGACATACACGTGTAGGCTTTCATACACATATATATATATATATATATATATATATATATATATATATATATATATATATATATATATATATATATATGAGATAGTGTACTGTTCCGTTATTGTTAGGATCCATCCAGAAATACATATCACTTAATAAACCCAGGATTTAAATGTGAGCCGTCATAAGTTTCATGTTTCGACAGTACAGTAATCGGACGATATTGTATAGTGTTTCCTGTACTATCCTGTAATCTTTCAGAACCAAAGTATACGTGGCTGCCCTCAGAGGAAAAGGTGAGAAACTGAGAGAACGATAAAAAATAAGTTATGGTAAGAAAACAGAAAGAAGCAAGAAAAAGAAAACTTGGATGGAAGGGATATAAGAGTGGTGTCCCTCTGGACCTTTAGAAAGGGAATTAACAATAGTTGGTGAGCTGAATTCGATGGGGAAAGTGTAAACTTTATAAGACCTTATATCTAAGCTGGATAAAGTGGTGTCCTTCCGTTTGATAATGGAAACTTATCGAGATGTTCGCATTTTGTGAAAATTTCTGATCTCAAGTTCAGATCATCTGCGTTCTTAGATTTATAAGGGATATTTTGACGCTGCTACGAACGCAATGACTTAAGGACACATAAATATCCACCTAGAGTAAAAGATTTAACTCCTAGACTTAGTAACCAACATTAGATTTCATAAGTACTCTAATCCTCTATGAGTTAAAATTAAAACTAATAGTAGAACCTTTAAAAATTCTTGAAGTGATAAGACTAATAATGTGTATGAAAGTGATAAGACTAATAATGTGTATGAAATTAATTATAATTTATATATGTTGCTATATGACAGTATCGTTACCAAATATTGGAAAGCTGGCAGAGACATTAATGACGAGGCCAATTTCCTTGTTAGATGAAACAAAACTGATGATAGGTTAAAAGAGGAAACATTCATAACTTTATAAGATCACAAGCCCAGTTTTAGTAATTAACCCACCAGTGAACTTTTGTACCCAGCTAGAAATGAAAGGGTTTAACCCTTCCCCATCGAATTAACCTTACAAACCATTGCTAATTCCCTTTCTAAAACCCCGAAGGAAGGCAACTCCTAAATCCTTTCATTCCAAATTTTTTCTCTTTCTCGTTTCTTTCTTTTTCCAGTATTGTATCGTTGTTTCTCGCTTTTTGTTAAAGAACAGCCATGTCTATTTTGACCCCAAAAGATTGCAGGGCAGTACACAGCATGCGGTACAAGGCCGTCCGATTAACATTACCGTATTATCGGAGCATGAAACTTATAGTAGCTCACATCTAAATCCAGTGTCTATCAAATCACACGCGTGTGTGTATGCATATGATTGTATGTATGTATATATATATATATATATACATACATATATATATATATATATATACATATATATATATATATATATATATATATATATATATATACATATATATACATATATATATACATATATATATATGTACATATATATATATGTATATACATTTACATATATACATATATACACACACACATACATACATTACATACATACATACACACATACATACATATATATACATACATGTACGTATATATGCATATACTCACATATTATTTGTATTATTATATATATATACATACATATATATGTATGTATAAATGTATGTATCTATTTATATGCACTGTGTTTGTTTTCTATGTTTAACGCCTTCACATATTGTTTAGCGT
Organism: Octopus bimaculoides; assembly: GCF_046866305.1. NCBI lineage: Eukaryota > Metazoa > Mollusca > Cephalopoda > Octopoda > Octopodidae > Octopus > Octopus bimaculoides. Next base: position 36,977,925 of record NC_142946.1, read on the forward strand.
TTTTATTCACCATCGCTTTTATATAATTATGTGCATACTTCCTCCGCATGTCATGTAAAATTTCTATTATACATTCAGTAACAATGAATGGCCTTTGGTGGCAAAGAAGGTAGACAGATTATTATTATTATTATTATCATCATCATCATCATCATCATCATCATCCTCATCATCACCATCATCATCATCATCATCATCATCATCATCATTATTATTATTATTATTATTATTATTATTATTATTTATTATTATTATTATTATTATCGCCATCCTCACCATTATCGGTATCATCGTCGTCATCATAATCAGCAGCAGCATCGTTACTCTTGTTATTTTTACTACTACTACTACTACTACTACTACTACTACTACTACCGTTGTCGCTGTCATCATCTCCATCATCCTCATCAATACTGTCATCACTGCTGAGTTATTTGAGATAGTGTGTTCAGATTTTCTTGCGCCACACACAGCGTTATAACTTCCTGCCAAGCTTTATTTTATTTTATTTGAACTATCGAACTACTCTGCAAGGTTAAATAACAATAAAAAAAAATCATTTTCAGTTGAAAGTTGAAGCTGCTATTTTGTTATTGGAAACTATCGAAATTTGATTATTCTCAGAACACAACCTGCATGGCAATAGTAAGTTAAGAAACTTGTCTGAAGTTGTCTCCCTTACTTCTAGAGACGAAAATCAATAAAATTAGCCATCAACCAATACAACATATTTACGTACATACATACATACATACATACATACATACATACATACATACATACATACATACATACATGCACACATACGTGTGTGTGTGTGTGTGTGTGTGTGTGTGTGTGTGTGTGTGTGTGTGTGTGTGTGTGTAATTCTATAGCTGCAGGCATTAAATATTCCATTTCTAAGTTAGCCGTAGATTCTATTATTTGCAGATTACCTGTTAAACAGTTTGGCAATTATTTTGGTTGACATTCGTTAAGTGTTGTGTTATGAATGACAAAAATAGCGGAACTAACAAACTAAATGCTTTTCCAATATTTACTTTCGTTTGGAGTTTCAAATCCCAACATCTTTTCGTGGGTGTATTAAATAAGAGCTCGGCAAAAACAGTAAATGGTTGAAACAGCTATACTTCTCCTGCTACAATTTCTATCTTTATTTCTATGAGCAAAATAAGTATTTTCCTTGTGCTAGACTCCGAGCTAAGCTCTCATTGCTCCCTTTTATTTATAATACATGAAGTTTGCACTCAACCTTAACCAGAGCATTGTCACTCCTGGAGGAGGGTCCCCTCTTTGGACTCCTTCCGCCGTTGTCTGTATCTGGCCAGTTTCGGCTATCTATGCTCCAGGTAGCGGGTGAGATCATCTCGGCATCATGTCTTAGATCGGACTCTTGGTCCTGTCCATTGTATTGGTGTCCATTCCGTCACCCTGATCGTCCACCTGTTGTCCTTCAGTGGCGCGATGTGGCCAACCCAACTATATTTGTTCTCTTTTGTGGTTATTATGATGTCGTTGACTCTCGTCCGCTGTCAAATGATTCGTTCCGTTTTCCGTTGGACTACAATGAGGGCGTTCATGATAATAGTCTTGAGAGCCCGTTTCATTACCGTAAATCATCACTGGCAGAATGTTCTCGTTGAACATCTTTTTTTTAATATTCATGGAAGCCTTGGGATTTTTCCTGACGTTTTCCACCTTTCCAAGTTGGAAACTCTGCACTGTTAACATATAAAATAAAATCTTCAGAGGCAGTTAGTTTTTCACAGTAAAGAACTGGGTAGGAGAGGAGCATTATACGGGGATATATGCACAACTCATGTTGACTGTAATATACACAAGTGGTATTTTTTGTAATATATAACAATTGGTGTTTACTGTAGTGTAGGAACTTTATATATGTATATATGTAAACTTCATATGTATATGTGCGTGTATGTATGTATGTGCACATCTATGTATGCATAGAGATAGATAGACAGATAAATAGATAGACAGACAGACAGACAGACAGACGGATAAATAGATAGACAGACAGACTGACAGACAGACAGACAGACAGACAGACAGATAGATAGATAGATAGATAGATAGATAGATAGATAGATAGATTGATTGATTGATTGATTGATTGATTGATTGATTGATTGATAGTTGAAATACGACTGCAACAGGAGAACAACAGCACATCCACCGGAAGGAAAGCTCACAAATAAAGTGTCCCGCTTTTACTTCCTCCTGTATTCCACTTTATCACACATGCACACACACACACACACACATACACGCATACGCACACATGTACACACACGCACAATCTCTCTCTCCCTCTTTCTCTCCCTTTCTCACCCCTTCTCTCTCTCTCCCTCTCTCTCTCTCTCTCTCTCTCTCTCTCTCTCTCTCTCTCTCTCTTATTATCTATCTCTCTCCTGTTTCTCTCTCTCGCTTTCACTAAGCCATTAACCTGCAATATTTGTAAATTGTACATTAATCTACATTAACCTTACTTTGTTGTCTTTAACAGCAAATCTAGTCGAGAAGATAAAGTCTATGTATATTACCTCCACCCAACAGTTTATTTCAGACCTATAATAAAAGCAGTGAAAACTAGAAGTGACAGCGCCACCTACTACCGAAGCTAGAAAAATTCAAGGCAACATTGTAAGTTGTACATAGTCACTGAACCTGCCACAATGTAGCAACCGAATTATTCATCAATATATGTCCCAAGATCGATAATTGCTACCAATATGTTTGAGCCGATTTAGATTACAATATCACTACGCCTACCTCTCATCCCCTCATCACACACTTATTCTATTGTAGAATTAATTACCAAGTTTTCAAAGAAAGATAGGCTCCATTTTGCAAAAATGACAGCCGGAAGTGGACTACCGTGGAATTAAACTGAAATGCTTTAATGTTATTGTCAACATTTAGTTAATTCTTTTGTAAATATTATTTTGCTTCTTTCTTTTAATTAATTTAGCATTAATTCTATTGTAAACATTCAGAAATCGAATTAAGCTTTTAAAACTTTTAAAACATCTCTTTTAACGATATTGCTTTATTGTAACGCCACGGCTTCTAATAAACCGGCGATTGATGGTTCACTTCCGGTTTTTTGCTGCTTTTTGACTAAAAAACAGCGACCCTTTGTCTCATCTGAGTCAAATATTAAAATTAATAGGAAAGTCCTATAGCATTGTCGTAAATCTCAAAGTGACCATAACAGGTCGACCACAACAGGCCCACGTAATAACCCAAATATTCCCACAACTTCGTGTTTCGGATTCTTCTAAGTAAGTTTGTAAGGTTCTTTAACCTGTCCCACGTTTTCATATAAAGTATCTGAGTTATCATCTCTCCTGGATTAGCCGACAGAAGGTAGTACAGTGACAACATTTTAGGACAGCTGCTAATCACATGCGTGATTAGATTTGACAAAGAAACTAAAATAATAATGATAAAGCTGGAGTGAAGACCAAATATGTAGTGCGGGTGTTTAATTGGCAAAATATGACCATTCTCAACTATGACAATAAAAGTTATATACCGTATGTATGTCATTATCCAGTTCATTTCAAGATTTCTTGCCAACAGAGAATGAACCGGTTTCTAAATTTTTATATTATCTACAATGAAATTTTAGGTTACATTTGCTGCTCCTACTAACAGTGAAAGAAATTACTGTGGACATAGTGACAAAGTAAACGCAAGCACAAACAGACTGTCTCTATGAAATATTCTTTTAGAAAGATTGATAACATCGAAGACAATCCTCCCGCTTTCAGTTACAAGGATAGAGTTTTTTGACTAAATCATTTCGAACGTTTCTATAGCAGCAGCTAGAGCAGCAGGTACTTTTGCCAACAGCAGCGATTCCGGCAACTATGGGTTGGGGTAATATCAAATACTTCTCTGTAATCAGTCGATATTGTTGCAAGGTTTCTGCATTTGTGGCGTTTTATTACTTCATAACTTGTTCTTCAGCAACTACTTTGTTGGACTCGTAATGGTTTTGGAAGAATCCTTTGAAACTGCTTGAATGAAGCTTGTATATAATGGTTAGACAAGCAACAAACATTAGTTTTCTGCAAAATCAACGTTTTCATTCGTGGTTAAAAGTGTCCAAACATTTGGTATCTTCTTGAAGCCTTCTTATTAAGCAGCTATGCTATAGCTTTGGAAAAAGTTTCATAGCTTCATAGTATATGTATATTTAAATGTTAATGCTGGTACATTATTTTTTTCCTGAATGTATTCAGTCATGGTGTGTTTGGGTGAAAATCTTTACCTTTTCGTTCAAATTTGATCTAAAATTCCTTAATTCTTTTTGCAGCAGTATTGATGGATACTTTACGTCCTCCGGAATGAAGATGTGCGTTCATGCAAGCTTATAGCTAAAGCTGATTCATGAGTTTTAATTTTCTTGTATAACAAGGTTTTTCATTCAACGTTTTGTGTTCGTGATCTGAAGTTATTAATTTTTCCCTCAATAGTTTCAGATGTAGAATCTCTTTACATATTTGTCAACAAATGTATTTAGTGTACTATGAACTTATTATTTCTCTTACGACGGTATCAGAATGTTCGATTCTTCGCTGCAGCGTGTTGAGATTCCCCTCTTGTGTTTCTCACTGGAGTTGCTTGTGTCGAGTTATTTCATTACTGCAGGTGTCTCCTCGGTGTTTTTTCAAAGAAATAACAGATGTGTACATGCAGCTATTTCTTGTCTAATATGTTTTAATCGCATATTTTCATACTGTCTCTAAACAATATTGTCGATATTTTATCACTTGAGAGTACTTAGTTTTTCACTGCTTACATCAAAAATGGTTTGTTGTTTGTTCTTTACAAATTGCAGCTTAAAATTGTTTTAAATTTCTATATATTTTATGATAATCTCTGTTGTATCAGTTTCTTTTCGAGATACATGAAGTGTTCCATGGTGTTGATGTTGATGGTGATGCAGTCTGTGGTTTGTTAGTATTTTCACCGTTGTTTCTTATTGAAGCTTTCAACTAGTTTGGAGTGTCTTCAGAAGTTAGAATGACAATTGATATCAATGGCAGACATTTTTCGGTCAAGGAAAGATTCCTTTTGTTGGAGCTACTTAACTGTGAAGTGGTTTAAATGTAAGTGAAATTCATTGCAGTAAATTCCTTAACCGCTTCATGTAGTTTGGCCTTTTGTTAGCGCCGGAATAAATCTTGATTTAAATGTAAAGACCAAATGA
>NC_142946.1:36988163-36998163 GCF_046866305.1 Octopus bimaculoides
ATACATATAAATTAAACACATACACATGTGTAAGTATGGCTATATGTACACAATACATATATGTAAATACCTACATTTACACACACACATGCACAGACAGACAGACAGACATGTAGATAGATAGATAGATAGATAGATAGATAGATAGATAGATAGATAGATATATAGATAGATAGATAGATAGATAGATAGATAGACAGATAGATAGATAGATAGACACGCGCACACACACATACACACACGCACACAGACACACGCGCACACACATACACACACGCACGCATGCGCACGCATGCGCACGCATGCGCACACATGCACGCACACACACAGATATATATATATAGATATAGATAGATAGATAGAAAGAAAGAAAGAGAGAAAGAAATATAGATAGATAGATAGATAGATAGATAGATAGATAGATAGATAGATAGATAGATAGATAGATAGATCACAGTTTGTAAAATTATGTTCAGATGATATATTTAGTTGATCAAATTCTAACATAGCTAGATTTTCACATTTTATTTTTTGTTTTTGTATTTTCACACGAACTTCCATGTTCTTTTATAACAGACTCCAAATATGTTTGCATCGCAATAGTAACTATATCTCGTTGAATATTTAAATAGCAAAAGAAAGTGTAACAAGGTGGTACTGTGTTGTTATAGGGGAAGAATTTATAAAATGTTTTCAGTATTACAACAGCTTCTGAGCAAATGTTATTTGTTAATCAAATTAAAATTAATACTATTTTGTATTCAGGATTAGTATGAGCCGCTCAATAAAATTATTTTCTATTTCTGTTCTTTTCACTTTAAGTCATAAAGTTTATAAAACGGAAATATTAAATGACTTTTATTACGCCTTGTCTCCAAATGACATCTTAGTGGCATCTTTCTTAGTGGCATTAGTGTTTCTAGTTTGCTGCGTTCTGATAATTTCATGTTTACCAATATATAGTTCTTCGCAATTCCGGAATTTAATACAATAAATATGATTTCTGCTTTTACAATTCATATTTGTATTTGTACTGATATTTCACTTCCAGTCTTTCTGTTGATAAAATGACCAGTATTTATAAATTGACATGTATTACAATGATTTCCAGTGAAGTAAGATGCTGTGAAGTTTTTATTGTAGTTTTTGTAAACCAAATTTTGTCTTTGTCAACAATTATTTCAAGTCTCTTCGTTTGTTGTTTTACTTTGCATTCATTTGGTAATTAAATCCGTTAATTTACCACTTTGTCTGATGATAAGCAAGTTTGATTTGATGTCATGAAAATATTCTGATTACGTGGATTCTATGTCCCAACAGAAGGTACTTTATCTTGTTCTTATGTTCCTCTTTCTTGAGTTGCTTGAAGTTATTCTATGGGCATTCCTTTTGCACGTTCTATATTATTTTTCATTAGTAAGGTTGATTATTATTGCTTAAGTGGGAATCTGTTGTGTTCAGCAAGCCGTTCGTCTCTGACAATAGCAAAAATGTTTTGCACGTTATGTTTTGTACGATTTCGATGACATGATTTAAAGCTGGGATACTAGTGAGTGCCCATGATTTATAAAAAACATTCATTCACTATTATCTTTAGAAATGGCAATTTTGTAGTGCTCATATCCTTTGTAAATTTTCGAGTTTGGTGTAAATTGCTCAGGAAAACATTGATTTTTTTTTTAAGTGTCTACAGAAAACAGGCATCAAGAAATCTTTCCTTTGATTCTCTATATATCGTCTAAAATCCGTGCCATAATTTTCATTTTTTTTTTTTTTTACTGTACAGTTACTGTTTCAAGTCTCCCATTACTGAGTTTGCATATATTGGAGTAAACACGATACCCATGGTTGTGCCTTTAATTTGTAGACACTTTTGCTCGGAGAGAAAGAATATATTCTAAACAATAAAACTGACAACGTCTAACATAAAGTCCATAGTAAAAGTCTATTGAGAATCGTCTCTATGTTTTTCGATCCAGTATTTCATTGTTAATGTTCCTAAATTATTAGAGACATTTGTTTAGAGGTTTACAGGTTTACCTCATAAAAAATTAACCGCCAACGAATTCAGTTCTGTTGTTTTAGGCAAAAGAGACAGAAAATCAATGACATCCCGAATGAAATTCCATATTTCAACTTTCAGATAATCTACAAATATTTTATTATTATCAAAAAAGATGTAAAAAGTAAACTAGCCATCTGATTGACTATCGAATTTCACAGAGTGACACCATATAATGTATGAAATGTATACTCAAAAGTTAGGAAATTTACAAATATATGAATGAAAAACTGATTGTACAATGATTCTGGTACATGAACTGTGTTATTGTATGGAAATATGCTTTTCTACTCTAGGCACATGGCCCGAAATTTGGGGGGAGGGGGATAGTCGATTACATCGACCCCAGTACGCAACTGGTACTTAGTCTATCGACCCCGAAAGGATGAAAGGCAAAGTCGACCTTGGCTGAATTTGAACTCAGAACATAAAGACAGACGAAATATCGCTAAGCATTTCGCCCGGCGTGCTAACGTTTCTGCCAGCTCGCCGCCTTGTATGGAAGAATGTATGTGTATTTGTGTATGAATGCGTATCTATATGAACTATGAAATAACAGTAATTGTGTTGGCTCCTATCCCATACTTGTAATTTAGGAGTGAGTGACTTACAAATCAGAAAATGGGTTGGGGTTTTTTATGTAGAGCCTGTTTAATCTAATAAATCAATCCATGTGAGACATTTACTCTGTGAGATGTATATCCACAATAACCAAGACCTTCTTTTTTCTTTATCGAGGTAACATCCAGTCAGGTTTATTGCCCGGGCCAGCCTGACTAGCTCTCTCTATTCTTCTCGATCTTCCATAAGTGTTTTTAGGTGTTCAACTTGGCTTCCAACATCTTCTGCAAGTTGTATATACATCTTCCGTGGTCTTCCAGCCGCTGTGGTACCATGATTTGGTGTCCACAGCAACACATTACTCACAAGTTCTTCTTTACTTCTCCAGCAGTGGCTAGCAAACCTCAATCTCCGCTCATGGACGGTTGATGAGAGAATTGGTACATTCCCACATAACCGTTGTTTTGTTGGGTGCACCCTCCATGAAATGTTGAGCACTGCACGTAACATTCTGGTGTAGGCACCGTCCTGCATGCACCTGAGTCTCTTGGTGAGAGTCCAAGTCGGAGATCCATATACAAGCACAGATTCAACAACTGCTCTGAAGAACTGTCTCTTCAATAAATCTGGGAGGGTTGACTTTCATATTGTTCTAAGACCGTCTATAGTTTCCCAAGCCTTAACAGCGCGAGATTTGATATCTTTTTCAGTGAACATGATATTGCTGCCTAGGTAAGTAAACTCGTTGACATTTTTCAAGGGCTTCTGTTTGATGGTCCTGATTTCACCTACTGTGATCAGGGTGATAAACTCTATCTTCTTTTCATTCACATATAGTGCTATGTTAGCGGTAGCATTTTCCAGAATACTATTCTTTTAGTATTTCTAATGGACGAAGAGTTATTCGTGTATAGTATGTTGTTCCTGGTAAATTAGAGAGAAGAAAAGGGGAGGAGGAGAAAAGCTGGAAGAGGCGGAGGAGGTGGTGGAGAAGTGTGGGAGAAAACGAAAATTGGTGAAGGAAGAGAGAGAGAGATGAGGAGGAAGAGAAAGACGAGGAGGAACTGAGAAGAACGAGGAGAAAATAAGAGAGGGACGAGGAGGATGGGGAGAAAGCGAGAAGATGAGAGAAGAGAGATAGGAGGAGATAGGAGATAGGAAGAGGAAGATAGAGGAACGATGAGGAAATAGAGAGGGAGGAGGAAATAGAGAGGGAGGAGGAAATAGAGAGGGAGGATGAAATAGAGGGGGGGGGAGGAAATAGAGAGGGAGGAGGAAATAGAGAAGGAGGAGGTAATAGAGAGGGAAGAGGAAATATAGAGGGAGGAGGAAATAGAGAGGGAGGAGAAAATTGAGAGGGAGGAGGAAATAGAGAGGGAGGAGGAAATAGAGAGGGAGGAGGAAATAGAGAGGGAGGAGGTAATAGAGAGGGAAGAGGAAATATAGAGGGAGGAGGAAATAGAGAGGGAGGAGAAAATTGAGAGGGAGGAAGACGGAGGAACAAGGAAGATGAGGAGTGGGAAGAGAAGTAGAGAGGATGAGGAGAAGAGGGCGGAAGAAGGGAGGTAGAAAGAGTGGGAGGTGTTTTTTTTTGTGTCGTGCTAATATCTTTTTCGCTAGAAATTGTTATATGTCTGTTTTCCTTTCCCCGCCATTGTAGTAAATGCCTAAATTCGCTTTTAATGTAGTTTCTCTTTGTTCATTCATTTAAAGACTTCAGTGAGGTCAGCGGAAGAAGCCTTGCAGCTGTCGTCGTTGTGGTCGTCATTATTGTTATTGTTGTTGTTGTTCTTCTTCTTCTCCTTCTTCTTCTCCTTCTACTTCTTCTTCTCTATGGAAACTTTTGATCAACAGCGTTCCAGCTATGCCCGTCCCTTCTTTATTTTTATCGGACTTTATGAATATAGAATTTATTCAGTTCTATATTAAAGAGATGAGGAATTATGTACATTATTTAACCACAACGCCATATGAACGTGGGCATATGGCGTAGTGGTTAAGAGCGCGGTCTACTAACCCCAAGATTCCAAGTTCGATTCCAGGCAGTGACCTGAATAATAATAATAATAATAATAATAATAATAATGATATCGAAAAATACCTTAGGAATAGGAACCCAGGTTCGAAATTTCCCCCAAGACGTCTGATGAAGGCTGCAGAGTATATCAGCCGAAACGTTGTGTTAACAACAAACAAGATGAGGACAAATAGCCGTCAAATGTAAATAATGTAAATAAAATAGAATTTATTATAAACTACATCTGCACACCACCTCCAACACACACACACACACACACACACACACACTGTATTTCGTCTGTTTCCTTTATATTTACAATAATAATTCTTGTTCCTCTGAACTAGCAGTCTCCCACCATCATGATCTTCATTACCATTTCTCAAAGCAGCTATTTCTCGTACGACGACATCGGAATGTTCGAATTCTTTGTCGCAGCCTGTTGAGAGTTTCCTCTTGTGTTGGAGTTGCTTACGCCGAGTTATTTCATTAACAAGTGTATATTAATGTGCATTGGCTGCGTTTTGACTGCATATTAACTACAAAGCCGCATATTGCTTTCAAGTTTTGGCACAAGGTTAGCATTTTCGGGGAAGGGATAGGTCGATTTGATCGATCACAGTGCTATACTGATATATATTTTATTGACCCTGAAAGTCGACCTCAGCGGAATTTGAACTCAGAAAGTAAAGACGGGCGAAATGCTGCTAAATATTTTACCCTGAGTGCCAACGATTCTGCCAGCTCGCCGCCTTACATAACTATATATAAGCTACATGTTACATGGGTATTGACAGTTTATAAGGTTGTCTACTGTCTGCGTAATAGCTGTGTACTTTCCCTGTGAATTCTCTGTGTATTAGCTGTGCAATGTTCATCAAGGTGTATAAATCTGGTTTTTGTTTTCTTAAAATATGTAGGACCTGTTTTAGTGTTGTTGACTGAGATCAAATTTAATCTGAATATGAAGAATGGCTGGCGTGTTTGGTCGTTAAATATAGAATTAATTAGAATCCGTAATGTTTGATTAATGGCGTTAATTAGCAATAATGCCTCTCGTTTTTTTTACGAAGTAATTACTTGAGGCTATGAAACTGTCATAAATTTCTCAGTAGTATTAGATTCTTTAAAAAGCTTTGAACGGGAAAAGTGTAGCCTAAGGGTTGGAAAATTACAACTTACAGATTGTAAAACAACATCAAAGAGGCTTTCTTTTCATTGTGGTAAAGGTGCTTCTATCATGTTTTCAAAAAAAACTTCTTCCAGGTGTGGCAAGAAGTTTGCTTCCTAACCACATGGTTTCGGGTTCAGTCCCACTGCGTGATACCTTTGGTGAGTGTCTTTTACTGTAGCCCATCGTGTGTGTGTGTGTGTGTATATATATATATATATATATATATATATATATATATTATATGTATGTATGTATGTATGTATATATATATATGTATGTATGCGTGTGTGTGTTTGTGTATGTCCCCCCCCCACACATACTTGACAACTGGTGTTGGTATGTTTATGTCCTCGTACCATTAACTATTCGGCAAAAGCGACCGATAGAATAAGTACCAGGCTCTAAGAAAAATAAGTACACGGTTCGATCTGTACTTCGACTAAAAATTCTCCAAGGCATTGCCCCCAGCATGACCGCAGTCTAATGACTGAAACAAGTAATAGATAATAGATCTAAATATCTAAATATATTAGTCCTTAACAAACTGTACAGCGGTGTTTCTCAGCCCTTTTGGTTTCATGACCCACTTTGATTTTCAAATCGTTAAAGAGTCGGACAGAATCGTTAACGAGTCAGACGAGATACCGTATAGCATTTCTTCGAGTCTTTGTGGTCTGAGTTCTTGGGTGGAAGACTCAATCTGTCAACTGATTTGGCACCACCACCTAGTACTTGGGAGCGAAATACACCCTGTTGTAACCATTCGACCCTATTCCCCGGCTTGAGCATGACTTCTTTCCACCGTATTCCTTTCCCTTTCAGAAGTCTTGAAAACCCTGAATAAAAATAAATGGTCATGCGCTCTCTTTCCCATTCGGACCAAACGATGAAAATATTGATTTTAAATTTTGACACGAAGCCAGCAATTTCGAGGGAATGGTTGAGTCGATCAACCCTACTGCTCAACTAGTACTTACTTTATCGATCGCGAAATGACGAAAGGCAAAGTTGACCTCGGTGGAATTTGAGCTCAGAACGTAAAGACGGACGAAATGCCGCTAAGCATTTTACCTGGCGTGCTAACGACTCTGCCAACTCCTCGCCCCAGTATTAGAATGTCACTGTGCATTACACTTAGTTTCTTCTTTTATCTTTTACTTTTTGTACTTGTTTCCGTCTTTGGACTGCAGTCATGCTGGAGCATCGCCTTGAAGGGTTTAGTTGAACAAATAGCTTTCAGTTCTTACTTTTGTTTTTAAATCTGGTACGTGCTCTATTGGACTCTTTTGCCGAACCACTAAGTTACAGAAACGTAAACAAACCAATACTGGCTGTCAAGCGGGGAGGGACAAACACAAACACATACACAAGCCCAGAATAAGGATAAAGATCTATAATCCTTTAAAGGATGTTTGCATCCTAGTTCTCTGGTTTATACCAGTGTTCAATGAAAACTAAATACTTGGTGTATATTGGTATTTAAAATATTTATGAATGAGAAAAAGAAGAAAATGGAGAAATTGAAGTGTAGACATCAGTATATTCAAAGATATTCAAATCAATATAATGTGAAATCTTTATTCCTACACCCGTTTCCATATCCAATTAATTCAATTAGAGAAATTAAATTAAATTAATTAAAAATTTTCATATTGAAACTGGTTAACTGAATATTTCACCAGGGGAGAATTTTCAGAAAGGAGTTACATTCCAACGTCTTGGTCGACCCTTGGCAGACTCAGATATGTGCGTTTTGATAATGTATGTATTTAAAAAAAAACGTAATGGGCGTGTGTGTATATATATATATATATATATATATATATATATATATATATATATATACTTATAAGCAAATATGTATGATATAGTTGGGCACATGTGTTTGTTATACTTAATAGTTGTTATTGGTGGTGCTGGGGCGGTTAGGTTGAACTAGGTATTAGAGAGAGAGAGAGGGGTGAGAGAGGGTGGGGCAGAGAGCGCGGTAACATTGATCATGTGATTGTGCATGCGTTTGTTAAAATATGGAAGTCAACAAAAAATATGACGTATCTACTAATTATTTATCATATAGTATCGCGTCATCCATATTTGTGTACAATAGTTATGGTCACTACAACTATTAAACAAAAGAAAACTTAAACGTTACCAAATGCAATTGATAAAAAAAATTTTTATATAGAAAACTAAAATTACCAAAGCTAGAATCACTATAAACCAATACGTCTACCTCTAACTTAATTTAATAAATTATATTATAAAATATCAACTACATACTCATTACAAACGTGCTTAATTGAATTTATAGCAAATCACAATGATACTATCACCTGTGTAGGAAACTTAATATGCATCTTTACCATTTAATATTTTTATATCACTATTATATCTACTAAGCATTCTTTAATGCTTATTTTTACAGATGCTAGTGTAACAAAAAAGTGAATTATCAACAGATTCAAATTTCAAGTAGTTTTAACATATAATTAGTTATTTATAATAATATTATAGCTGATGGTAGTTTTTTGAATACCCATAAACATACGTGAATACATGGAAAATCAGTTACCTTTCTCGTATATAAGATAAAGTATTAATATTTTAAAATTAATATTTAATATAATATTTAATATATATATGATATCTACTAAGAATTTTTTATTCTGTAAAGTTATAGATGTACTAAACATGAAATACCGACCTATTCAAAGTACTAGTAGCTTTAATATATAATTGATATAGTTATGATAATAAAATCTCTAATGGTAGTTTTTGAGAGACCATTTACATGCGTGAACACATGAAAAACCAGTCTCAATTTTCAATATTAATATTAAAATATTAATACTTTATCTTATATACGCGGGAGGTAACTGATTTTTCATATATTCACGTATGTTTATGGGTATTCAAAAAACTACCACCAGATATAATATTATTATTATAAATAAATAATTATATGTTAAAACTACTTGAAATTTGAATCTGTTGATAATTCACTTTTTTGTTACACTAGCATCTGTAAAAATAAGCATTAAAGAATGCTTAGTAGATATAATAGTGATATAAAAATATTAAATGGTAAAGATGCATATTAAGTTTCCTACACAGGTGATAGTATCATTGTAATTTGCTATAAATTCAATTAAGCACGTTTGTAATGAGTATGTAGTTGATATTTTATAATATAATTTATCAAATTAAGTTAGAGGTAAACCTATTGATATATATAGTGATTGTACCTTCAGTAATTTTAGTTTTCTATATAAAAAAACATTTTATCAATTGCATTTGGTAACGTTTAAGTTTTTTTTTTTGTTTACATAGTTGTAGTGACCATAACTATTGTACACAAATATGGATGACGCGATACTGTAGTATAATAAATATTTAGCAGTTTTTGATACGTCATATTTTTTGTTGACTTCTATATTTTAACAAACGCACGTGCAATTACACGATGAATGTTAACGCTCTCTCTCCCTCTCTCTCTCTCTCTCTCTCTCTCTCTCTCTCTATCGCTCTTCCTCTTTCAGTCTCTCTATCTCTCTCTCTCTCTCTCTCTCTATCTCTATCTCTATCTATGTCTCTCTCTCTCTTTCTCTAATACCTAGTTCATCCTAACTGTAACAGCACCATCAATAACAACGATTAAGTATAACAAACGCACGCGCGCAGCTATATCATACATATTTGCTTATAAGTGTGTTTATATATATATATATATATATATATACACTCAAAACGTTTTTTTTTAATATATACATTACCGAAACGCACACATCTGAGTCTGTCAATAGTCGACTGACACGCTGGAATGTAACTCCTTTCTGGAAATTCTCCCCTGATGAAATACTCAATTAACCCGTTTCAATATGAAGATTTCAAATTAATTTAATTTAATTTCGTTAATTTAATCAATTGGATATGGAAACGGGTGTAGGGATAAACATTTCATATGTTGATTTGAATGTATGTGTGTGTGTGTGTGTGTGTGTGTGTGTGTGTGTGTGTGTGCTTGTGTGGACACAGGACGTCACGAAACGTGTACAACAAAAAAGTACGAAGCACGAGTACATAGAACAACAAATGACACAAATGGAAAACAAAACTAACAACATAAAGAACGATCCTTCATCAGTCGTTGGCTGTTATTCTAGTCTCGTATTTCGAGCATTTAACA
>NC_142946.1:37003163-37028163 GCF_046866305.1 Octopus bimaculoides
GGAGGGGTAGGAGAAGGAAAGGCAGGCAGAAGTAGACAAACATTGTGTTTGATATTATTACAGAGAGAATTATTTCCAAATACTGAGAACTACGAAATATTCTACAGTATTTTGTCGTAATTGTTGTCGAATATCGGCAGGAATGGACTTTGAAGAATTCTTTATGCTCTACGAGGCTCCGTTGATAGCATACTTTAACTGTCGACTTCCCCGTATATACATACAGAATCCGATATATTCTATGCGGTCTTAGATGGACAACACAGTTACCACACGATCTGTATCTGTGGCTTAATCCAGTAATCCATCGTTGGGGGCAACAATGAACACTTCGCACTTCATGGTTATTTTAAAAAAATAACCACAAATTGATGTGATATCCAGGTGGTCTTTGTGGTTTCGTGGTTATTTATCGTTTGTTAGGTTTTAATGTCATCTGTAGTAAAAAAAAAAAAAACGTGAAATCAACGATACTAACGTATAAAGTGAAAGGTTTTATATCGTATGGTAGTGAACTGGACTGTTTCTTTGTTTTTGTCTTTTTGTTGCTGACGTTGGATTCGTTGATTTTTATTGAAATATTGTGCTATGGTAGCGGATGATTATAGTTGTGTTCTGTTGTTGTTGCAGTTGTTGTTGTTGTTGTTGTTGTTGTTGTTGTTGTTGTTGTTGTTGTTGTTGTTGTTGCTGCTGCTGCTGCTGCAGTGGTGGTGGTGGTGGTGGCCCGCGGTGCCGGCGGCGGCGGCGGCAACGGTGGTGGCCCGTGGTGGTGGTGGCCCGTGGTGGTGGTGGCCCGTGGTGGTAGTGACCCGTGGCCCGTGGTGGTGGTGGCCCGTGGTGGTGGTGACCCGTGGTGGTGGTGGCCCGTGGTGGTGGTGACCCGTGGTGGTGGTGGTGGTGGTGGTGGTGGTGGGGGTGGTGGGGGTGGAAAGAAAGGAAAAGAAGACGACGACGACGACGACAAAGAAGAAGAAGAAGAAGAAGAAGAAGAAGAAGAAGAAGAAGAAGAAGAAGAAGAAGAAGAAGAAGAAGAAAAAGAAGAAGAAAAAAAAGAAGAAGAAGAAGAAGAATGAAAGAATGAAACGGAGAGGAAAAAAGAGAGGCATAAAGGACACAGATTGAGACAGATGACAGATGAGGAAAGAGAGACACAGGAAACCATAAATGGAAACAACAGAAAAACCTACAAAAGATCACGTGATAGTAAACAACAATGACAAACTCACAAACTCCAATGATTGAGATGATACGAACTGTAAAATGTTCAATTACAGTATCGCTTCAATATATTTAATCTATTTATTTCAAATGCCAATATATATGGCAACGTATAAATAGCATTGCGTAATGTGATTTAGAGTTTCAAATAAAATTCATTAGAAGCAGACCACAGTTGATAAGCATTCATTTGGTCGCCGTTGAAAAGACTTGAAAGTTTAGAATAAACAGGAAGACATTTACGAAAGAGTCGGCGGTACAGGTGAAAACGCGGAAAATCACGTTACGTTAACGTTTAATCATATATGTGTGTGAATGTATATATATATATATATATATATATATATATATATATATATATATATATATATATATATATATATATGTATGTATGTATGTATGTATGTATATACATGTGTGTGTGAGTGTGTGCATGTGTGCATGTGTGTTTGTGTGTGCGTGTGTGTTTGTGCGCGTGCACGTGTGTGCGTGTGTGACTATTCTTAATGAATCACGCAGCATTTATTTTGCAAAAATATTTATTTCCTTCAATTAATTAATTATTTAATCAATTAATTAAGTATTAACAATAGTTTTCTGTACATAAATTTTAGAAACTGCACCACATTGAAGTGTAATTTATATTTTAATCTAATAATTAACGAGATCAAATTAATTGTAATAAATATTATTGGCCTTGTCCTTTGATGGTGTTATTGGTTCTGTTTTGTTTTGTTTTTTTGAGCTGTCATTATAATCATTATTATCATTATTATTGTTGTTGTTGTTGTTGTTGTTGTTGCTGTTGTTATTATTATTATCATTATTATTATTATTATCACTATAATAATTGTTATTGTTGTCGTTATTACAGAAGCAGCAGCGTCGAGCAAGATACATTTTAAAATGACGCAAGCACGACCACCACCACCACCATTACCAACGCCACCAACAACACAGACATTAATAAAACGACAACAGCGGCCGTTCTTTTTTCTAAGAATCCTGTCAGATAACAGAAAAAGTCGAGTTGACAGGAAAAGTGTTGAGTGACACTAAGCTGCATATAACAAGAAATGGCAGACCAGTCTTCTTTAACACGCTAGAGGATGTGCAAGAAGGCACCGAGAAATAAACATCATATATATATAAATGTATTTCGATCAAGACGATGAGAATGGAGCGAGTGACGCAGGCCCAGATCGAAAAATGCTTATGACTGGTCTTGAGTTTAAAAACTATGTCACCCGTGGGGAGACGCTTTGGCACAGTTGAGGTAAAATTCTTAACTTAAGAATTAGCCAAAGGAAATGCAACGACAACTCTCAAAATTGAGGAATTACGGCTAATTTCGACATATCTCGGTTGAGGAGTTGTCAAAATAAGAGTAGCAGAGGAGCTACCACAAGTAGACATCTCTTTGCTGATAGCAGCTGTATTATACGGCATAGAGAACAAAACAAATAAGTCCACAAAATGGGATACTAGAATTGGTCAAGCATGGGCATGGAATTATGGTTACACACCGATCTAGTAGTATCGAAGCTATCCATGATCTGATCAACCTCCCTAATGGAACACAGTTATTTTAGAAGTAGAGAGCAGAAAGCCAAGATGCCGCATCTTTGGTGAAACAAAGCATTTGAAGGCTTTCTGTCCCATGCAAAGAAAAGAAAAAACCTTACTGCTGCAACATAAACAATAACAGCAGTATCAACAACAACAACACCAACAGCCTCAGTTCGCTCCGATGACAACTGGAACAACGTTTATGTTTGACTTTCACAGCTGACACACCTTGGCCATTTCAATATTCATCGACCTTTTCTTCCACATCGATTATTTGGCATTTTTGCTTGTCTCTTCTAAAAGTTACTTTATCTGGCCTTCGGTGCTTTAACACCTTGTCTGTCTGGCAATAAAAGTCTCAGGTGATCTTTGCCTTCTTGTTTTCGTCCATTACTTTTTCAGGTGTATGTTGGTACCAAACACCCATTACTTCGGATCCATACTTCCAGTATAGTAGCCAGTGAAGGTTTTGGGCTACTTTGTCGTGTCTGTGCTTGTACTCCTTCTGAGCAAGACTTTCACAAGCACTAACAATGTGAGTTACGATTTCGACCTTCTTCTCACACAGTCTGCAGAGGTTCGTTGCACTTGTGTGGTATATATCCCTTTTCACTGAATTGGTATTCAATGCCTGGTCGTAGGCAGCGATGATTGGACTTTCAGTCTTCTTTTCAAGGTCACCTTTGCTGAGCCATCGCCATGATGTTTCCTGGTCTTTTAAGTTGCTAGTTTCACGGTGGAACTGATCATGTAATTCCATGCGGAGTAGTTTCTTCTCTTTCCTTGGCTATTCAGGATCTGAATTCATTAGCACTCTCAACTCCATTGTTGGTAAATCCTTCTGCATTAGCAGGTCTTGTTCGCTGTTTACCAAATACTTTGTCATGTTACTTGTTTCACTGTCGATGCACTCCTGTACGCTAATCAGACCACGTCTACTTTTGCACCTCTTCATGTAGAGTCTGTGTGCGTTCACCTTAGGATGAAGGGCGCCATGCATTGTGGTAGTCTTTCAAGTAATTGAGTCGGTCAATCTCTTCTCGTGTCCATTTCAGAACGGGTGCAATATAGGAGACTACAGCAACAGCCCATGTGTTGATGGTAGTCACAAGGTTCCTTGCATTGAGTTTTGATTTCAAGATAAGTTTGAGGCGCTTCAAATATACAGTGGTGACCTTATCTTTCATTTCTCTATGCAAGATATTGTCCAGCTTCAGGATCCCAAAACACTTGTATCTACCATCCTCGGATCTCCATTCGCTCTCAGTTTGGCAGTTCTATGCCCCTACAATCTGCTCTTTTACTCCGTTTCAACGCACACCTAGAGATCCCGAATTTCATTCCTATATCATTGCTGCACGTTTGTGCAGTTTCAACCAGCCTCCCCATTTCAGTCTCTGTTTTTGCTTGCAGCTTTAAATCATACAAGATAATAAAGGTAGTTGAGACGAGGTTCATTCTTCCTCAGCGCGCAGTGCACGTTGACTTTGCGTTGAAGTACAGAAAGTGGGATCAAGGCTACAAAAATTAGCAAAGGAGAACAAGAATCTTCTTGGAAGATACCTCTTTTGATTGTTACCTCGGATAAGTGCTGGCTGTTACAGAAAAGAGGTGTTTTCCATTTAGACATGCCGTCCTTGATCGGTGCACGTACGTTCTCAACTACTCCACACATGTCAAGCGTTTCCCTTATCATTATCATATTATTATTGCTGTTGCTGCTGCCGCTGTTGCTGTTGTTGTTGTTGCTGCAGTTGGTGTTCTTGTTCTTGTTCTTGTCGTTGTTGGTCTTTTTCTTTTTCTTTTTTTTTGCTTCTTCTTTTTCTTCTTCTTTTTCTTCTTCTTTTTCTTTTTCTTCTTCTTCTTCTTCTTCTTTTTCTTTTTCTTTTTCTTCTTCTTAATAATATTATTATTATTTTTTTTTTTTTTTAAATTATTTTTCTTCTTCTTCTTCTTCTTCTTCTTCTTCTTCTTAATATTATTATTATTATTATTATTATTATTATTATTATTCTTTTTCTTCTTCTTCTTCTTCTTTTTTCTTTTTCCTTTTCTTTTTCTTTTTCTTTTTCTTTTTCTTCTTCTTCTTCTTTTTCTTCTTCTTAATATTATTATTTTTATTATTTTTATTATTATTATTATTATTATTATTATTTTTATTTTTATTCTTTTTCTTCTTCTTCTTCTTCTTCTTCTTCTCCTCCTCCTCCTTCTTCTTTTTCTTCTTAATATTATTTTTTCTTCTTCTTCTTCTTCTTCTTCTTCTTCTTCTCAGCATGCATTTTATATATTTAGCGTTGACGTTTGTCGTAGGGGTCATTTCTAGCTTTTTTTCACACTTTGTCCTATTAAATGAGCTTTGCTGAAAGATTCTTGGTCCTTTCAGAAGTCGGTAGGCTTTATTCTGCATTACTCTGTTATTGTAGGACGGTGGAATGTGAAAGATAATTAGAAATTAATGTCTCATACAACAGCAACACGTCAACGAGAAGTGCAACAACAACAACAACAACAACAACAACCAGAGCAAAAGCAGCAGCAATAACAAGAACAACAACATCAGTGGCAATTTCAAAAGCAGCAACAGTAGATGCAATGGCAAGAGAAAGAAGACAAGGGTGGTGGTGGCGGCGGTGGTGGTAGTGGTGGTGGTGGTGGTGGTCTCTGTCGTCATCGTCGTCGACGTTGTCAAGGTAGTGGTCGTCGTGGCAGCGACGAAGGCTACGGCATCCGACGACGACGGTGATGCAGAGAATGATGATGATGATGATGATGATGATGATGATGATGATGATGATGATGATGCTGGTGAGGAGGAGGAGGAGGAGGAGGAGGAGGAGGAGGAAGATGATTGTGACGATAATGAGAATAATAATGATGGCGATGATGACGGCAGTAAAAAGGAGGTAGAAGAGGGGGTGGACACCGACGACGATGATAATGATTATGGTAATGTCGAATGACATTATCATAATTATCAAGAGAATGAATGAAGAATGAGAAGTGTGAAAAAATAGTAGTGGTAGTAGTAGTAGTAGTAGTAGTAGTAGTAGTAGTAGTAGTAGTAGTAGTAGTAGTAGTTCGAGAGAAAGAAGAGAAGGAGTGGTGATATAGAAAGTAGAATAAATCACAAAATAGAAGCATATAGACGAATGTATTGAAATATTTTATATATAGAAATTTAATTAAATTTGATTATGGTTTCATCTTTTATGAATATCAGCATCACTGTTAGTTGTTATTATTGTTGTTGTTGTTGCTGCTGTTATTATTATTAATATCATCATCATTATCATCATCATCATCATCATCATCATCATCATCATCATCATCATCTTCGTCTAATCCATAGGTTTTAGATATGTTATATTCAACTCAAGTTTGATGGAAATACGTTTGGGTTTCGGCTGATTTTTTTTTTTTTTTCGTTATAGTCTGATTTCCTTAGATGTGTCTGTTAATTGGTTAATTATTTACATTCTAAGTTAAAAGAATTGCCTGTTTAGATTTAAACACTTATTATTTGACGTAGTAGACACCTATAAATTATCTGGATTTCACTGCAGGTTCTTTGGTGTACTTGGCATCTTTCAATTGCTTACATTTAACCACTGGTTCCTTCACGTGACTGACATCTCTCAGTTGCTTATATTTAACCACCGGTAAGCTCCCACAGTTGATAACACCCAAATCTTCATATCTAACCATTGATTGGTTCACAGGACTGACATCACTCAATTTCTTAAACTGAATCACTGGTTGGATCAATTTGCTGATTTTGCTCAGTTCTTATTTCACAAGGCTGATATCTTACCGTTGTTTGAATTAAACCACTGCTGGTTCTTATATCTGTCATCTCTCAGTTGTTTAGATATAACCACTGCTACGTTCCCACGACTAACACGGGCTCAATTGTTTATATCTTATTACTGGTTGATTCACACACTTAACAACTAATTACTTAGATTTAATCACTTAATGTGATATTTGAAGAGGCTGATGATGTTTTACTGTAGGTGATTTTAATGTTTTCAAGGATACAAACATTATTATGTTGCTAACAAGGTTGCATTGCAAAGTCAGACATAGCTTCAGATTTGATCTCAGTGCACGGCATCATGGAAATATACCTCTTTGTATTATCATAGAAAGAAGCAGTAAGGAAACCAGCCAGATTGGATTATTTCTTTTTTTATGACAGATTTAAAACATTACCCGATTCAGCACCTCTGTATGGCACATAATTAGGTGCCTTTAGCGGATTGAGTTTACTCAGCCGCAATTATCCATTCTAAGTCTCAGGTAAAAACTACCGTCCTCCCTTCCTCCCACAAGTCCTAGAGGGCCTGGAAGCAGTCAAAGAAGCTGCTTGTTTCCTCTCACTGAATAAAACAAAAAGATTGATTTAGTAATATAGTCTGTCTCGAAACCTACTGGCTCATGAAACCGAAGATTACATGTGTTTTTGATGCGTTTAAGCTGAGAATAAAATATTACGTCTTCTAAACGGGATATCAGTCCGTCTCAAATTTAACTCTCAGATACCACTGATATTCATTTGCAGCTGAATATGCTAAAATAACGTGAAATGTAATGTTTTTCCTCGAGGGCACAACGCGCTGCCTATTCGAGAATCGAACTTTTGACCAAACTATCATGAACAGAACATTGTAACCGTGATGCCACGTGCCTTTACTTTTGTCATCTAAGTGAATTATAATAATGGAGATCAAAGAAACAATATTTTGGAATATCATCTAAGTACCTATTTACATCATTCATCTTCGCAAATACGCCATCTGAGTACTTATTTACTTCATTTAGCGTTGCAAATACGTAAGAAGACTCTCACTGCAAATAAGCGATATCAAACATCTCCTCCAGAGGACGAGATGCAATTAGCGAGTTTAATGAAATTGTTCATTTGGCATTTGTAACTGCACCACAAAACTTACTTTTCTTCGAAGAAGCTTACAACACCTCTGGAATTCAGGTGCATAAGTTAACACACCTGCATACAAACACACGCGCGCACACAAACACAATGCGCGCGCATGCGCATGCGCACACACGCGCACATAGACGCGCGCGCGAACACACACACAGATAGATAGATAGATAGATAGATAGATAGATAGATTGATGGATGGATGGATGGATGGATGGATGGATAGATGGATGAATGTGTGTGTGTGTGTGCGTGTGTGGATGTGTGTTTGTGTGTGTGTAGAGTCTGATGACATTAATATTCTGTTTTAAATTTTGCGAGTCAGCAACTACAGGAAATATATGAATATAGTCTTTGAGGTGTGGCCCTAGCTATGCTACGGATGCACTTTCCCCAGGAGAGATCCTCGATTTTTGTTGGAGCATAGAATTTCGGGCGATTTTGAAGGATCTGAGTGCTGCTCTTATTTATGTGTATGTGTGTGAACGCGCGTGTGGGGGGGGTGATTCATCTCGTTTAGAATTTCCTACCGTGAGTAGGTATTCACTGCCCAATCAACTAAAAGCTACGTTCATTGAATTTACGCGTTTGTGGTTGCGCATTCGACAGACACGTGCAGTGTACTCTTAATGTGATTCTCAAGAAGAATCAGCGTGACATTGTATGAGAAGGCAGTTCCGTTCAATTACAGGTACCATCAAATACAATCGGGAGGACCGAGAGAGTATCTGTGTCGATGCACGACCACATACGGCTTAAACAATCAGGGAAAATTGTTAAGATAATAAGAAATTTCTTAACATGAAACCAACGGAAGTGTCTAGAAAAAGACAAGCTCAGAGAGGCGAGGTGGACAAGAAAACGCCAGCATACAGTAGTTCCAGAGGAGATGGGTTGTTGTGAGTTTCTATCTAGATATGTGATGTCCTAGCTGGCAGCTATTGGACATTGGAGAAATAGACGAGCAGCGAATTATTAATTGTAGAAGGAAGTAGAGAATGATTCATTATGGATAAGGCGGGTGTGTGTCAGAGAAAACAAACAAAAGCTAAGAGTGGAAAATAAATACTCGGAAATTATTGATACAAAATGACTGCTGGGTGGGCGAAGCTGCCTCCTCTGATTTCATAAAGTGGTTGCATGGAGGACAGGAGATGAAACAGTCTGCTCTTTCCTCTCCAGTTTGGCTCTGAAAGAAAGTTTGGTCAAAAGAACAGGGACATTCCTTGGTAGAATAAATACTACTCGGCGCCGTTGGATAGTGCTGTACTGTTGGAAGGTGCAGAAATCCTTCACCCCCAAGAAGTAATTGATGAAGCAAAAGCCAACGATGACAGCCTGTAAGATCGCGTTACGTGAAACTCCGAGTGTAAGTGTGTGTTTGTATGGGAGTGTGAGTGTGAGTTTGTATGTATGCACTTGTGTATGTGTACGCGCGCGAGTATGTATGTGCGCGCGCGAGTATGTATATGCGCGCGCGCGTGTGTGTGTGTTTGTGAGTCTGTGTGTCTGCGCGCGCTGTGTGCTTACGCGTTCTATGTGTATTTACAGAGTTAGATTAATGAGTTTAAATAATGTAACGTTTGTATTTGACACCATTGTTTCAAATATTTCAATCTATGTATTTCAATCGCACACAAGAACAAACGCTCACACACACACACACACACACACACACACACATGCACACATACCCATACACACACACACACACACACACATGCACACATACCCATACATACACACACACACACACACACTCATTTTCGCATAGACACATATGCACACAAATATGCACACCCATAAGAAGACATTAACACACATACGCAGACATACGTAGACAAGCTTCACGCTTCTTGTATAACTATGTATTGGCTAATCGATATCCATTTAACCTCGCTATATTTAATAACTATTGTAGTCTCTTAATAAATCGTACATAAATTTCATTATATTCCTTAATAAATTTATTACAATAAGGTTTAGTTTGTGACCGGCACAAGAATAGATATGTCGTGACATGTATCGGTCAACTAGACTGGGCTTGGCGCATGAATTCACACGTAAAAAGCCCCTGGTTATAGAAATAGCAGACGATACGGCTAAGTTATCATTGAATTAAATTATCAATGACGTCACGATAACTGTCGGTTATATATTGAAACAAATATAAATAGTAATTAGTGATAAATCATTTGTTTTAATTCATTATTGATCATTAGATTTGATAATTTTAAATAGCTATAGTTCATATATGATGTAAAGTTTGTTAATTTATTAGAACGGAATATAAACTATATTATCCTCAAGAAAATCTGCCAAGAGAAGGAACTTTTAGATGGTTCGACCGGACAAATACTTATCCATGTGATGCGACAATTTATGTATGCGTGTATATATGTATGTATGCATGTATGTATGTATGTACGTACTATGTATGTGTGCATGTATGTATGCATGTACATATATATATATGTATATATATATATATGTTATCTCCCCCTTTTCTTAGCTCTCCTGAAAAAAGAATTTCTAATTTCCGGTCAGCCATTGTTATGATCAGCCATTATTATGATTGACCGTTGACTGGACACTATTCAATTCTTTTTCTCCGTGTTTTTCTCCTTGTCTCCGTATTCTTTCTGTTGAAGAGCGTAGCTCGAAACGTCAAACACTTTCCGTATTCCCGAGCGTCATACTAATACATCCTTTTGTTATTTACACCACCTGTCCTCGTCTGTTGTTGTTTTTTCGTATATTCTCCCATATATATATATATATATATATATATATATATATATATATATATATATATATATATATATATATATATATAATCATAAATACTGAGATTTCAGAAATAGCAGTCAAAGAACTACTGATTCCAAACTACAATTTGTAGTTTGGAATCAGTAGTTCTTTGACTGCTATTTCTGAAATCTCAGTATGTTGGAGAAGCAGGCTACTGCTAATCCCTGTATATTTATGATTATAAATGGTTTTACCGATAAAGGTTTTTTCATACTGAGCTACCCGGCAAAATTGTTAATTATTAATTTTATTACTAATTGATGATTCCCTGCCCTGTATATATATATATATATATGCATATATATATATATATATATATATATATATATATATATATATATATATATATATATATATATATATATATATATATATATATATATATATATATAATATGAATTAGAAGCGGCCACACATATTCAAAGTATGCGCTTTGCTTTTTCGCCAATCGGCTGCGATTTGATGCGGTGGAGATAACTCTCTCAATGAGCTGGGTATTGAAATATCTGAAAGTCATAGGCAGGCGAAAAAACTCACTCCAAGTTCCATTCATGGGTGATGGATAGTACGCCATTTGTGGGATTTATCAACATCACGTACCCGAATAGAACCGTGGGCAAATTGAATAGCCTATCCATGATTATATGTAAAGTTGTTTAAAAACCATCTGCTGCTATACTCGAACGATACATGCGTAGGAATAAATTCGAATTTGAATTAAAGGCAGCACGAGTGTTGTAAACATTATCGAATATACATGCTCAACATATGTGTTTTGCTTGTTCGCTTAAAATATGTGTTTTGCATCTTCACATGGTGGAGATACCTCTCTCAATAATAAAAGATTCACGAACAAGCATATCAAACATATATTTCCATCATCAGCTGCCTAATGGATATTGTTATGTTACGGGGGAGATGTTTCCTACTTCCTTCAAAGTCATGAAAGCAATATTAAGTTTACGATTATATTTCCATTCCAAGGCTCTATAGATAATGTTGCCTCACGATTGAACGTGTAACACAGAAGATATCTCTTATAATTGTGACTGAAGTAAGGTAATTTTTTTCTTACGTGATACTATAGTTAAATGTGTAAAACAAATTTTTAATTTCCTTTTTAATGCCTTAGTTGAAGTACCTTTTCAGTGTTTCAACGATTGCTGAGAGTAATGGAGTGACTGTAGACTGAAGAACTAGCCCGAATGTTACAATGCTGTGTACTCCACTAAACATATATGGTGGTCACTTGGTGGTGTTAAATCGGGTGTTGGATAAAACCTACCATTCCAGAACGGAAACAGTCAGCCTGACAATCTTCCACATAGTGGTTACTAAATTTCACTAATACGGCTTTGATCTATCAGGCTCTTTCATAAAAGGTATTATTCCCAAGATGACGTGTAGTAGGGTCACATGCAAAGCAAAGTAGTTGCGAAACCAGCTTCCGTCCATATATAGTCAACAATAAATGATTGCAAGAAGGGAATATTACCCATCATCATATATTCATTTCGTTTAAATTTTTCTTCAATAACTAGTAAATGATAGCATGTTCAATATTTAAATCTCCCATTAAATCAACAAAAATAACCAAAGTGCTCTATATATATGAAACCAAATTTAAATGTTATAAGAAATTTATGTATTTATAAATGTTATACATCGTGAATATCTTTTCATGTACGGGAAAATCATATGTGAAAGAATACTTAATGCATTTTAACATATTGATATGGTTATGAATATGTTAAAAATATTGAATATCCTTTCATATACGTAACTGTTTAGCAATCGTGTATAGTGTTTCATTTAATTTTATCTTGATAAAACTACTTGCAAAATGTAATTTCTCTAGAAGGTATTCACCATTTCTCATAAAACAGGATGTCTTCAAACCAATGCAGGAGTCACTAGAAATAGCAACCAAATCTCCTTCAAATCACACTATGCTATCTTATAAATATAGATTAAAAAAAAGAAAGGATGCTTTCGACAATTTAAACTTATGTCTATATTGTGTATTATGATTCCATTCACATCTACGACGTTCTACAGCAATATTAAATGTAACTCAAATACTTGGATGATGGTATTTTATTGTATCGACCATGGTGGGATAAAGGCGCAGTTGAAGTCGGCAATATTTGAACTCAGAACGTAAATATGCGTAATTAAATACTGCAGCCATATTGATCGATGCTCTAATGCAATGGTTCTCGGCCATTTTTGGCCTGTGGACCCTTTTGATTTCTGTTTTTATTCTATTGAATCTCCATAGCCTTTCAATGTATATAATAAAATCTCCTGTATAATTAAAGACTATTAGGTTGAAAACCACTGCTCTAACGAGCCTGCCACCAGAATATATCAGAACGACGATGTGATAATCTCTGTGGTCATTGGGCTGTTATATCAGAGCTGACTTGGGGCTAAACTGTAATATACAGGGTGTCCACAAAGTCTGGGTACATGGAGTAAATAATATCATAACATAAACAATTAAATATAAGAAATAATAATTTCTTAAAGTATGTGTGGACACCCTGTATAAGATAAGCAATTTTGCGAGATTGTAATATCATCTACTCATGATTTCCTCGCATGATTTCTTTACTGATTTATTTACTGATTTAATGAATAAAATAAGTGAAATTTATGTATAGAAAAGGAAATGCTGTTGTGGATATAAGTGTGTGTGTGTGTGTGTGTGTGTGTGTGTGTGTGTGTGTGTGTGTGTGTGTGTGTGTGTGTGTGTGTGTGTCAGTTCTCAATTTTTGCTCTGCCGAACCAACAATGGACACTTACTTTTTTCTTCTGATGATCTGGCGTTCAATGGTGACTATGCGCTAGTATACGCGAGTGAAACACGTGTAAAGGTTATGTAAGTTATGATAAAAATTTTAACTGAATCTCATATGATTCTGCTGTCGGTCATGTATACGTACGTATGTATGAATGAGTGCGTGTGTGTGTATGTATGTGCGCATGTGAGTGTGTGTATGTTTATTTACTTTAACCATATCTGCCTTATGATGGATTGAATTTTTCTAATCGAGTACAGGCTCATTTAACTCCCCTTACCACTTCTACTTCACCATCAGTCCTCCATCTCATAACTATGACCTCTGAATTCAGCATATTTCTGTCAACTGATTGATTTTTTTCTTACCGTTTTCTCTCTCTCTCTCTCTCTCTATCTCTCTCCCTCTCTCTCTCTCTCTCTCTCTCTCTCTCTCTCTCTCTCTCTCTCTCTCTTTTAAGCTCAACTATTCTAGCACCTTCCTTAATATCCTTCCCTTCATCGTCCTAAATCCTCTTCCTTAACACATCTAAATAATGCTTTCAAATTTTGACACAAGGCCAGAAGTTTTGAGGAACGGGGTAAGTCGATTACTTAACTGATGCTTATTTTATCGATTCCAAAGGAATAAAAGGCAAAGTCGACCTCAGAGGAATTTGAACTCAGAGCGTAAAGACGAACGAAATGTCGCTAAGCATTTAGGCCAGCGTGCAAACGATTCTGCTAGCTCACCGACTTAAGACAACTAAATATTCAGCAATATATTACCTGCATTAAATAATTAACTACTATCCACTCCATCCCTTCTATCTTACACATATATATACTAGAATTGAAAAATGCGCATGCTCAAAAGGATTACAGAATGTCGTAATAAACCTTAAAAAGTATGGGGCTAGCATTGTTGCTGAAAATATTGGAATCGCTATATGTTGTACATTCTGTGGTATCTTAAAATGAAAAGCGACTCATGTGTGAATTACGATGTCACGATCATTATCAAACCGAGTTCTTAATATAAAAATTTGAAAATATACAAAATATGATCTTTAACTTAGAATAAGTAATTGCATTATAATACTCTTCATACCAAAGTATATCAAAAAAACATATTTCACACTGTGTATAAATTACCATGATAAAAAAAAAAAAATTACTGGATTTATGAAGTCGAATCTATATAACAGCGGAAGTACGAAACCGAAATAATTATAAGCAAAGATAATTCGCATTATGATACTCATATTAATGGAATGGTTATGCAAATCAAACAAATTATTACTAAATTATTTTTGATTGATTACTTGTAAATTTATAAAAATTATCATTCATAGATTGAATTATTACGTAAAGATAACATTAGTATTTGTAAACAATTGTTTTGTTAAAATTGAGTATACGATAATCGAACTTCATTAATTTTTAATATAACTTAATTTCGATGAAATAAACAAATTTCTTGTGATAAAAAGATGCCACAGAATGTATAACATATAGTGATTACAATATTTTTGGGCAACAATGCTAGTCCCATACTTTTAAGGTTTATTATGACATTCTGTAACCCAATTGAGCGTGCACATTTTTCAATTCTAGTTTTGTACTTTTTAAGGCAATACTTGTAATATTTTATATACGTACCGTGTTTCTCCTAACGGTGTGGCAACCTCTAATAAACTGACGCTCAAACGCCGACCAATTGAAATAGTGTGACTGTCACAATATAAAAAAAAATATACGATAAAATCGATAATAATTGTCGTACTTGTTTATTATCGTACGGAGAGATACTGAACAGTAGCTAGTGTTATGAGCTGTATATTTTTAAAAATATTAATAATATTAATTATTAGAAGATTATTAGCAAAATCTAAAATGACATACCATGCAACGAAGAGAAGGCAAAAATGAGTAAGACAAAA
Organism: Octopus bimaculoides; assembly: GCF_046866305.1. Classification (NCBI taxonomy): domain Eukaryota; kingdom Metazoa; phylum Mollusca; class Cephalopoda; order Octopoda; family Octopodidae; genus Octopus; species Octopus bimaculoides. Next base: position 37,018,435 of record NC_142946.1, read on the forward strand.
TTCTCGAAACGGCCACGCCCCCTTACACTTTCATTCGCAACCTAGGAATATATTGCCAGACACACAGTAGACAGGACTATAACATTCTGTTGTCGGTCAATGCGTGCCTCTGACAAATATCCTATCCCTTCTACAGTAAGCAGCACATGGCCTGACATTTTATGGGAGGAGGCTAGTCGATTACGTCGCCTCCAGTACTCGACTAATACTTCTTTTATTGACTCCGAAAGCCGACCTCGGCGAAATATTTTACACATAGGTCAAATCTGGATTTAATCACTTAATTTACACTCTCATGATTTCGAGACTCGAAACAAATACGACTTGTAAACACCAGCAGTTGAATAAACCTACTGTCGTTATTGAATAATTCGCCTCAAATTCCGGATCTAATTTTTTAAACAAATAGCACAGACGTAGCTGTGTGTGTTAGGAAGTTTGCTTCCCAACCATATGAGGCCGGATTCAGTTCCACTGCGTGACACTTTGGGCAAGTATCTTCTACTATAGCCTCGGACCGACCAAAGCCTTGTGAATGGATTTGGTAGACGAAAACTGAAAGAAACCTGTAGCGCGTACGTGCGCGTGTGTGTGTGTGTGTGTGTTTGTCCCCCGCCCCACCCCAAGCACCACCTGACAAATAATGTTGGGTTGTTTACTTCCACACAACATAGCGGTTCGGCAAAAAAGGCCGATAGAATAAATGCCAAGTTTAAAACAAAAAATAGGTCCTGGCATCAATTCATTTGACTAAAATTCTTCAAGATGGTGCCCCAACCTGACCGCAGTCTAATGATTGAGACAAGTAATACATATGCATATATGCATACATACATACATACATACATACATACATACAAGTAATACATATGTATTCACGGTGGTGCTCCAGCATGACCACTTGGCAGAAACCCATAAATAAATAAAAATACATACACACTTTCTCATACAGGCATCCCCCACAAATTTATGTGGCCTTGTGTCTGTGTTAGATATCAATATATAGGTAACTTCCTCTATATCTACAATCAAACCTTACAACTAATTAATGAGTGAAAATATCTAAACGGAGTGGATTTTATTCTTTTTTTTTTTTTGGTAATTATTTCTTTTTGGGCTTCCATTTATTCTTTTATTTATTTAGCTACACTGTGTTGATCGAAACAAAAATGGACAATAAGAACGATTTTTAATCTCTACATTTAAACGTAACTGAATCAATCAGAAACATTTTTTATTATCGTTATTTTATATTTTTTTGTTTTATTTTACTTTCTAGAGTTTTTCAAAGAATTCTCTCATGAAATAACAATGGAATCGTGGTTTTGTTTTTCAAAAGACGTATATTTATCGGTTTCAAATTAAATGAAACAAAAACTATTTGTAAATATATCAAATATATTTATGTCACAGTTTGTTTTGGGTTGGTTTTTTGTGTTCCTGAAAACAAACAGAATTTATTTAAACTGTTTGAATTTTTATTCAGCGATGTTGATTTTCTTTCTTTTACTATTTATTTACTTCAATATATTTGACAAGGAAACTTCATTCAGACTGGTGAGGTTTTGCTAAGAAAGGATGAAAAGAGCATCTGTTGTACCGTACAATTACTCTAACACGTAGCCAGATCCCATTTCCAACCAATCATCGGGCGTTGTTATAATCAGAAATGGTGATGAACGTTTTCGTATTTTTAATTCAGAGTGAGTTCTGAATTTCGTTTATTATTTATATAGTTTTTAGCTTTTGGATTGACAGAATCATTACTTTACGGCGTTTTTTCTAGTTCTTTGCGTTCTGGATCCATATCTTGCTGAGATCAACTTTGTATTTCATCTTTTCCAGATCGAAAAGAAAAAATACCAGTCAAGTACTGGGGGACACCTTAATTTGCTTATCGCCTCACCCAAAATTTCTGGCCGTATGCTTATGTATGTTTGTCTGTATTGATGTATGTGAGTGAGTGAATGAGTGAATGAGTGAGTCTATTATCCAGATGTCATATATTTCAATCTTGCTACCTTCCGACTATAAAACTTCACATCATTTTTGTCTTTTTCTCAGTGTTAAAACAGTTATTCATTGTTCAATATAAAGCAGTGAAAGTAGTTTTCTGTATTGAATTTATGGGAAGGAGTCTTTAATCTTCAATGTGAAGTTTGCGTCGCAGTAACTTCACCGTTCCGTAAAACAGACTGTTGGAATAAGTACCAAGCGTTAAAAAGTACAAAAAGAGACAATTTGTTTGACTAAAAACCATTCAAGGCGTTGCCCCAGCATGGCAGCAGTCCAATGACAAAAACAAGTAAAAGATACGCCATAGAAGCACAGGAAATATAAAATGAGATAAGGAAATTAACATCAACACTTTCGCCCACTACACTGAAAGTATTTTTCATAAATACAAATGAGAATATTGGAAACTTCATATTCGAAAGTTCACCCTACGCTTTGTAAATACTTCTGTGAATAAGGAAAAAATGAAGCCTTCTCTACTAGTTGGAAGGCAGTTGTAGAGAGGAAAATAACATATGTGAATGGTACAATACTTGTTGCCATTCTTTCGGTTAGAACAGTATTGTGTCCGTAAAGTCATAATAATGTTTATGTAAATTTTATGTAAAGTTTGGTGCAATTCGATATGGCTGCCATTTGTTGCCCTACACACATCCAATCTATACTCCAGTTGGATGAGCGAGGAAAACTTTACGAATACACTCGATATATATATTTCCCTGTCCAAATCATCACTCCGCCAGTTCTGTGTCAGGTGTAAAGCCCGACAGTGCTTCAGATTTGTGTGTTTGTTGGTTGATGTATAAATAATGATTGCTAAATTCCCACATTTTATTGCCGCAACAATTACAAGACTTCCAAGATAGATGTTTGTTTACGTGAAGACAGATGTCGCAACCAAGAATTCAATACACTGAAGTATGTTTATGTTTAATCCAACTACTTTCATTTTGTATAATAAACCGTAGCACTCTTAACAAATATAACAGTACTGGAGGTCACTGCAGATTGTATGGCATCCATTTCAGATATTTTAGTTCATTTTAAAGAACGATAAAGGAAACACATTTTAAGATTCGTCGCTTTTCATCAGTTTACATTCAACACGAGACACACCAAGAGACTAGATAATGACTACTTAGAAAATGGTATTGAGCTAACAAATGGATCTTACTACGAGGGGTAGCCAAAAGTAACCGGAAACGTTTTTTGTAGGACAAGCCCATTGTAGTTCAGGATTCCACCGCTAGAAGCTACTTGATGCGACCCCCAGACATCAGTCTGCCGACTGGCGGCGTCTGATGAGGTCTTACTGCCACGTGGTACGTTTTTGTTTTGTAGTTTTCTGCTGAGGAAAATGGCGGCCGAAACAGTTGTCATGCTTCAAACAGCTTACAAGCACGCTGCCATGAGCCAATACGACCTCCCGAACGTATGAAAACACCATGAAAATCCATGAACTGATCTTGGAGGATTGTCACTGAACAATTGACAGGCTTGTTGATATGATTAGTGTGTCCTGGAGCTGCCGCCATCGAATTTTAACTGAGGAATTGCGAATGAAAAGAGTTGCAACAAAATTTGTGCCTCACTTGCTCACGGAAGATCAAAAGCAGTCACGACTGAATGCGTGTCATGAACTGAAAGAAGAGTTGGAAGTTGATTCAGACCTTTTTTCGAAGGTCATCTCTAGTGACGAAAGTTGATGCTACGGAATTTGCAGATGTAGGAGAGGTGAAGAAAAAAACCACGGAGACGTCAAAAGGCATCACTTTACAAGAGCTCCAGCATTGCTTCGAACAGTGGAAAACGCGTCTGGACCGATGCGATAAAATGTAAATATGTAAAACTAAGTGAATAAAATAACATTGCATGATTCCGGTTTCTTTGAGGTACCCCTTCGTATATGTTTGCTTGTAGTTTTTTTTTTGTTTTTGTTTTGTTTTTGTTTTTTGTGGTGACATTTGTCTATATGTCTATTTCTTGTATGAAGAGAACATTTATAACGCAGTAATAGTTTATAAATTCCTAACAGCAAATAAATGTCTTCAAAAGACTTGTCAGACCGCCTCACGTTCCCCGCGGACAAAATAGAAAGGGCGTTGCCCCGGAGGATGATGTAGGGGGTGCACTGGAACAACCACTCTGACTCACGGGGATAGCTGGAATTGCGGATAGTCATCTGCGCCTCGATAGCGGTGAGCAGGAATACGGCCCGGGGCCCTAAAACGCCGGAATTCTCCGGAATGCTTGAGCACCGCTTTGAAGAGTTTTAATTGAACAAATCGACTCCGAAACTTCTTTTAAGCCTAGTATTTATTCTATCGGTCTTTTGCTGAACCGCTAAGTTATAGAGACGTAAACACACCAACACCGGTTGTCAAGCGGCGATGAGGGACAAACACAGACACAATCATACACACAAACACACACACACACACACACACACACACACACACACACACACACACACACACACACACACACACACACACACACACACATATATACAATTTCCGTCTACCAAATCAAGTCACAAGGCTTTGGTCGGCCCGAGGCTATAGTTGAAGACAAATGTCCGAGGTGCCACACAGTGGGACTGAACCCAGAACCATGTGGTTGCTAAGCAAGTCTCTTACCCCACAGCCACGCCTGCGGCTTCTTATTTGTTGCAACAACGGTATTGGTCAAGTGTTACATATTTGTACAGCAAATTGTAAAAGGTGTATCAAATATATTTTGGAAGAATATGTCTTATTTAATATTACATACGCCCTTTTTGGCAAGAAGCATAAATAGAATAAGTGCGCAAGGCCTGATGGACAGTAAATACCATAAATTAGATAACGTCGTAAATTTCTTAGGAAATATTAAAAAATGCAAGAGCAGAAATTTATTTTTATCTATTTTAATAGCAAATAAAGTTTATTTCGGTCTGTTTGAATGTTTCTTTTACGAATTCTCAAAGAAGCAAACTTTATTATAGCTTATTCTAACGTAATAAATAATAATGTTTAAGGATTTATTACGATGTATTACTATACATCATATTCACATAAAATATTATTATATTTCATGTATCGTTGTACAGTATGTGTACATGTATAATAATGTTAAGAAAATATATTACAACGGAATTCTTAATATAGATAACGCCTACTGAAATGCCATTAGATGACCTTGTTAACTGCGTCCTTGTAAGCTGTTTGAAGCATAACAACTGTTTCGGTCGCCGTTTTCTCTAGCAGAAAACAGAATTTCACAGAAGCACGCTGTTCCTTCGTTTCATCCATCGCAAAAATGGGCGAACAGGGAAGAAGCACTGCAAATCAAAGACGTAACATGTACAGTACGACCTCACTGGACGATGCCAGTCACAGACTGGTGCCTGTGGGTCGCATCATGTGGCTTCTAGCGGCGGAAGCCTGAACTACAATGGGCTTGTCCTACAGAGAACGTTTCCAGGTTACTTTCTCGTATACGTTCTAGAAAGCTCTAAATATTTTCAAGTTCATATCATTCCAGGAAATACTAACGTAAAATTAGATGTAACGAAACCTGCAATTCTGTTTTAAATGTTAGTTGTTAATCCTTAAACCAAACAATAAGGTCAAATACCGTTTTTCTGAACTATACGACGTTTTGGCGTAAACATTTTGGTACCGCTTTTGGTATCGCTGATTCAACGCTGACTTACTTGACATCAAACATTCTGTTTTCTCTCTCTCTTTATATATTTATCTATCTCTCTTTCTCTCTCTCCTTCTTTCTCTCTCTCTCCTTCTTTCCCTCTCTCCTTCTTTCTCTTCCTCTCTCTCACTCAATTTCAATCTCTCCCTTCTTCTCCCTCTCTCTCTCTCTCTCTCTCTTGTTCTTTGTGTATGTGTATGAGCATATTTCTACTTATGTGTATGAGGAGAAGGAAAGTGTTAAATAAATTGTAATGTCACTCTTTCTCCTCCTCCTTCTCCCACTCCCTCTCTCTCTCTCTCTCTCTCTCTCTCTCTTTCTAGCTAATTCTGCACACACGTAAGTGTGTTTGTGTGTGAGTGCTTGTGTCTGAGTGTGTGTGTATGTAAGTGTGTCTGAGTGCGTGTTTGTGTGTGTGTTTGTGTGTGTGTGTGTGTGTGCGTGCGCGCGTGTTTCAAATGCCGAAATGTAATTGCCGCCAAAACAGGTTGAATATCCAATCAGCCTTGCCAAATTGTCAACATCCAAACAGCCAATTATTTCATTCCAATTTTTCTTCTACTTGAGCAAACGCATAAAGACATATTCTCGGTAAAAAAACAAAAAAAAATCTAATATTTCAATACGCCTACGTAAACAAACTCTGAGAGAAGAGAATCCTTACTTCAAATTCAGAATTTTTATGTCTTGGGCGACCGGAATTTATGCAAAAAAAGAATTTTCTTATGTTTGTATCAAAGTAACTAATGACGTTATAATCTTTGATGTTATCTAGTCCCCAAGTTAGCCCTGCTTCAGCAGAAGTATAATCAAATACATTTCAAATATGAACACCCAGTTTTTTTTATCTCTTTTATTTATTTTTCCCCATGTGTTCGGAGCCGGTAGATTCGTTAGCACTACGGGCAAAATGCTTAGCGTCATTTCGTCTGTCTTTACACTCTGAGTTCAAATTCTGCCGAGGTCGACTTTACCTTTCATTCTTACGGGGGTCGATAAAAAAAAAATATTCTTCTCTACTCTAGGCACAAGGCCCGAAATTTTGGGAGAGGGTGCCACTCGATTAGATCGACCCCAGTACGCACAGGGCTACTGGGGTCGATTTTTATTGCCCATAGGCGGCTAAACATAGAGGGGACAAACAAGGACAGACAAAGGGATTAAGTCGATTACATCGACCCCAGTGCGTAACTGGTACTTGCTTAATCGACCCCGAAAGGACGAAAGGCGAAGTCGGCCTCGGCGGAATTTGAACTCAGAACGTAACGGCAGACGAAATACCGCTAAGCATTTCGCCTGGCGTGCTAACGCTTCTGCCAGCTCGCCGCCCCTTATCAAGGCGAGCTGATGGGCTCGCCTTGATAAAATAAGCATTAATTGAACACAGGAGTCAGTGTAATCAACTTACCGCCTCCCCTGAAATCGCTGGCATGGTACCAAAAATTGGAATCAATATTAAAGACCATACTGAAGGCGGCGAACTGGCAGAATCTTTAGCACTCCGGGCAAGACGCTCATCGTCATTCCGTCTGTCTTCATGTTCTGAGTTCGAATTTTGCCGATGTCGACTTTACCTTTCATCATTCCGGAGTCGATGAAATAAGTACCAGTTTGAACACAGAGGGTCGATGTAATCGATTTAGCCCCTCCCCCCAAATTGCTGGCCTTGTGCTAAAAATTGGAGCAATATTAAAGACCATAGTTGTGACAACGTATTGTTTTGTTTTGCTTTGTTTCTTTTTTTCCCCTTTTATTCCATTCCGTGATAGATTTCTGTTGAAACTCTCCCACGTTCTGACCATCTCTTCCATTTTGTTTCGTTTTGTTTGCGTTGTTGTTTTTGTTTCGTTTTGTTTTGTTTTGTTTTTTTGGTTCTTTTATGTTGCCCTTATCAGTTTATCGTTGTTGTTACAATTATCTGCCAATAATGTATACTTCAAGGGAAAATAAATAACTAAAAACAAGATATGGCCATCACATCAAATTACAATATTATCTTTTATATTTATTTATTCATTTGGTGTATGTTGCTAATCCTATGTTTATTCATTGTTCTCGGTTGCGACTACTACTACTACTACTGCTGCTGCTACTACAACAACAACTACTACTACTACTACTACTACTATTATTATTATTATTATTATTATATTTATTATTATTAATGCGGAGAGCTGGCAGAATTGTTTGCGCGCCGGGCAAAATGCTTAACGGTATTTAATCCGTCTTTACGCATTCTGTCGAGGTCCACTTTATTTTCATCCTTTAGATTTTGTTGTTGTTAATGGGTTTATGCTATTTATAAACTAACAAGGATCCTGAACAACCGATCAGCTCAGTTTTGTTTTTTTCTCTAAGGGACGAAATTTCTTCGTTTTTTTATTTTGTTTTTTCTTGAAACTTACACGCTTAAAAAATAATAAAAATAATTAATTCTTTTTATTGGTTACAAGAGCTAATATAAATCAAAACGTTAAAAGACAACGCAAGACGATATACAAAAGATTTTTGCAAAAAAACATCCGTGTAAACATTTGATAACAATAAAACAATGTAACAAGTAAAAATCTCCCAGTGGGGAAGGCGCTTTAAAGGTTACTCGTGGAAAAAACCCATAAAAGCCCGTCTCCTTTTATACCTTTTTTACAGGTGAATTCTCTGAACTGGTCCATCCATACTGGCCATTTTTCCGACATTCACCCACCTTTCAACAAATTTGCTAGAAGACAACACTTCCTTCTCTACCCTCACTTTCCTTTTCAAGTTCCACTTGTAAAGGTTGATGAGGCCTTGGCCAGAGAAGAAAGTGTCTGACTTTAGCCCTTTCAAACGGGTCCACCATACCACTTCTTTCGCTACAGCCACCAGACAAATGAAAATTGCCTTCCCCTCCTGGTTAAAGGAGGCCAGCGGGGCAATCTTCACTATGGATTTAACTGATAGCCGGATCTGTCCTACACGCGACAGCAGCTGTTCGACATAAACCCACAGGTCAGCAATGCTCGGGCACTGGACGAGTGCATGCAGAACGGTTTCGTCGCTCTGAGCACACCTCGGGCAGGCCCAGTTGAAGAGCTAGCGCACCAGTTTGGTCAACCAGCTGTCGAGACAAGGTCAAGCGGTAATACATGACGGATGCGATGTACGCATTCACCATTTCGGCTCGAAATTTCAGGAACAGCTTCTTCTCGGCCCATTTCTGTGTGTGATTAGCCACCCTGTTCGTCACCTCGTCTCAGTTTTTCTCCAGCTGGAGGTCCGAACCGAGCCTGACCCCGAGCAATCTAACCGGACCGTCTGTCCAGCGCCCCACGACGCTGTTGGGCGGCATCAACTTGCCTCTCTCGATGCTGAGTTGCAAGCCCACCGACTTTTCCGCGTTATTTTGGCTCCTGTCACCGTTTCGTATTCGTTTAGTGTATCGCCAATCAGCTCAATATGCCTGCGGCTCGACACCATCACGATGACGTTATCGGCATAGGCAGACACGCTTTTTCCACACTCTAGAACGCGTGGGACACTCTTCAATGCCTCCAGCCTCCGCAGTAATGGCTCGAAAAGTCAGTGCGTAGAGAAGGCTGGAGAGAGGGCATCCTTGGCGGACCGAGTGCAAGATGCGTTCACCCGTATAACCGAGCATTTGTGGTCTGTGTAACCGACTATGTGAAATTGTGGACATCCTATGCTCTCCTTATCCGCTGGCCTAGAGAAAGCTCTATCTAGATACGATATAGATGATCCAATGCGATTTGTCCAAGTTTACATTGGCACATTCGGGTTATCTGGTCGATGTCTGTCAGACAGTTGAAAGCGTCTGAGCAGGTTAGTGAGGCACTTGCACCCCCTTTCCTATCAGATGCTCCCACTCTCACGCGATCGAAACGTTTGTCTAAGACAGCATTGCAATCCCCTACTAGCACTAAAGTGCGAGACGTTTCCAGAGAAACCTCCAGACGCTTGAAATAATCCGACCACCCTGCCCCTGTCGAAGTACAGGCTGGCGCCAGTCTGAAGGCACCGTCA
>NC_142946.1:37030663-37033163 GCF_046866305.1 Octopus bimaculoides
GTGTGTGTGTGTGTGTGTGTGTGTGTGTGTGTGTGTGTGTGTGTGTGTGTGTGTGTGTGTGTGTGTGCTTGTTTGTGTGTGTGTGTGTGTGTGTGTGTGTGTGTGTGTGTGTGTGTGGCTTAGTGGTTAAAGCATTGCACTCGCGCTCTAGCGATCGTGGGTTCGGCTTCCAGACCAATTATCGCGTTGCGTTTTTGGGCAAAGCACTTCATTTCGAAATGGTCCCAGTCCATTCAGCTGTAAATGGGTAACCCTGCGAATAACTAGCCTTCCGATCGGTGAGGAATGGTGGCCAGCCAGGTGACATCATTCGAAAGCTAAAACGATACAAAGTGCATTGTTAGCAGCGTTGTGTAACAATAATCTAGTCGATCACTTGATACATATGAGTGCGTGTGCGCGCGTGTATGTATACATGTGTGTGTATATATGTGTGTGTGTGTATATATATATATATATATATATAAAGAGAGAGAGAGTGTGAAATAGATAGGTAGATAGATAGAGAGAGAGAGAGAGAGAGAGAGAGAGAGAGAGAGAGAGAGAGAGAGAGAGAATTTTATGTTCTTTATGTTCGTTTATAGAAAACGTTTTTGAGTGATCTCATAAAAAGTTTTTTCCTGGCTACTTTTTGTTATTCCCATCTTCCAACATGTAATAATGGTTCTCCTTAAAAAACCATGGATATTGCAAATTAAATTTGTAATGTCCTATGGATAGGGAATACAGGCACAAAAATCGTGTGCATTGTGGAAACGTGCATAGCAAAGCATTAAAGTATTTATGAATTTGCATCCTAAAGTTTTCATCATGGCTAATAACCATCCCATATATTGTTTTATATACATACATATATATAAATATAATTAAGGGATCAGCAAATATTTGCTTCACCATACATATATATATATATATATATATATATATATATATATATATATATATATTTACAATATACATACAATATACTTAATATACTTATATATGTTATATATATATATATATATATATAAAAGTATATTAAGTATATTGTATGTATATTGTAATAAAAATGGTGTATTTATGTGTGTATGCTTGCAGGAGTGTATGTATCTATAACAGAAAGCGTCAAAAACTTTAATGAGCAAAAGTACTGTTTCTAAATCTACTGGTTTCACTTTTTCAAAGATATTCATCGTTTTGTAATTAATAATGATTTAATTTCATGACTGCTTAACAACTTGTTTTAGGCAATATTGTTTTAATTTAAAAGACAGATATTGACAGTATCAGGAGAAGTAATATATTATTTTTATCAACAGAACCAGAGGCAGTAATAGAATGTTAATTTACTTCTATTAAGAATAGTGACAAATATATATATAAATTAATTAAGCGCACATATTTTCGCTATTTTTCAATGAATAGTCTCTCTCTTTATCCGCTATGGTGCAAATATACCGCATGTTTATAATATATAAATGAATATATCCACATTCATACAAACATGTGTGTGAAGGAATATACAAATATAAATGCATATATTAATATATGTTTATATATATATGCATATATGTATGTATATGTGTGCGTATATACTTATATATGCATATATATAATTTAATGTATATCTGTATATATATGTTTATACGTGTATGTGTGTATGTGTACGTGTATGTGTAAGAGAGAGAGAGAGAGATAGAGTACATTAGTGGCTATCTGTAACAATGATTGCTCAACGCCGCATTTGGGGGGGGGGGATATATTTTATATTTGTGGATTTGCAACGCCACCATTGGTTTCATGCAGTTCCAATATTTGTTTATTAAATTAAAACAATATTAAAACAGTATAAGACTACGTACTCTCATGTAGCCTTATCCAAATTGGGGATGTATTATCAAAAGTTGATAACTGCGACAATTTCACATGAAACCAATGGTAGCATTGTAAATAGATAGATGTCAGATATAATTTAGTTGTTGACTTTTTTAATCAAAATATCCAAAAATGGGGGCTGTTCTTTGCTATATTCCATTGTGAATTCAATGTTACTGTTTATATCATTTAGTGTTGATTTAAATTCCAAAATGTATAAATTGTCACCGTCCAAATGATAAAGCAGTCATCCAGGTATCTTTTCCAGTTTTCTCTTATGTAATGGTGAAATGGATAACCATATTTTTGCAGTGACACTTCATATATGGTAAATTCAAAATAACCCATTATCAGGTTCGCAAGAACAGGGGCGCTTTCGTTCCTATTGCAATTGCGCGTTTTTGACGATAACAGGTGTTAACAAATAGGAAATAATTGTTAACAAATAGGGAATAATTGTTCTGAAGTATAAATTTTAAAGATTCAATAATAAAGACCTGGTTTATGCATTCTGGAAATACTTAGGGATACTTTTCCAACAAGAATTTGATTGCTTTTATCCCTTAGTCATGTGGGAAGTTGGTGTAAAGATTCATAACATCGAAGGAAACCAATAATATATATTCGCCCCGCCCCCTACCGA
>NC_142946.1:37038163-37048163 GCF_046866305.1 Octopus bimaculoides
TCTTTAAGTATATGTATTTTTACACATATATGTGTATGTCCATATGTGATTGTTAAAATCAATGTACTCATCTCTTTAACTGAAAGTCGCATCTGTGTATTTGTTTGTATCATTGGGAGCATATATATATAAATATATATATATGTGTATATATATATATATATATATATATATATAAATATATATATATGTATATATATATATATATATATATATATATATATATATATATATATATATATATATATATATATATATATATATATATATATATATATTTACAAGCATACCTCGGCTTAAGTCGTTTCGATTTAAGTTGTTCTCGATTATACGTCGGTTTTCAAAAACAAAATATGGAAAAGTAAAAATCAAGTTAAGTCATTTTACTCAAGTTAAGTGCTAAGCGTCGTGCTTTAACGCTGGAAGATAAACTGACCAGGATAAAACGCCATGAGAAAGGTGAAAAAGTGGTAGCAAGTGCACGATCTTTTGGGATGAGTCGGACAACTTTATCGACGATTGTATATATTCTTGGAGAATTTATGGTGGTAATAGTGTCTTTTGACACTATTACTTAATAGTGTCTAATAGTGTCTATTTTTCTGTGCGTGGTGAGGCGCAAGCCAAAAAAGCCCTTGTTATAATTATGCATATAATTATGAAATATATGTACCGTATATTATTATTATTATTATTATTATTATTAAGGCGACGAGCTGACAGAATCGTTAACACGCCGGACGAAATGCTCAGCGGTATTTCGCCTGTCGCCAGGCTCTGAATTCAAATTCCGCTGAGGTCGATTTTACCTTTCATCCTTTTGTAGTCGATAAAATAAGTACCAGTTGAACCATGGGCTCGATGTAATCGACTCATCCCGTCCCCCAAAATTGCTACCCTAGTGGCAAAATTTGAAACCATTACTATTATTATTATTGTTCAGTAGTTTTATTTTTATAACGTGCTTTCACTTCACTACCGAGCGCAGCTCTGTGTGCCTTGGGTATGTGCTTCTTCTTCTTCTTCTTCTTCTTCTTCTTATTATTATTATTATTATTATTATTATTATTATTATTATTATTATTATTATTATTATTATTATTATTAATAAAGGCGGCGAGCTGACAGAATCGTTAGCACGATGGACGAAATACTTAACGGTACTTCGTCTGTCGCTACGTTCTGAGTTCAAATTCCGCCGATGTCGTCTTTGCCTTTCATTCTTTCGAAATCGATAAATTAAGTACTAGTTGAGAACTGAGGCCGATGTAATCGACTAGTTCCCTCTCCAAAAATTTCAGACCTTGTGCGTTTAGTAGAAAGGATTATTATCATTGTTGTTGTCATTGTTGTTGTTGTTGTCGTTGTTGTTGTTGATGTTTTCTCTATAGGAGTAGGAAATTGCAAAAAATTAGGAATATTTTCTATATGGCATTCAGTACATACCCCGTCGATTTGATAATGTAAATTCATCCCACTGGCTTCTTTGTTATTTTTTCTTGGTTTCTTTTTGTCTCAATTATAAATACAGACGTGTGTGTGTGTGTGTGTGTGTGTGTGTGTGTGTGTGTGTGTGTGTGTGTGTGTGTGTGTAAGTGAGTGTTTGTGTGTGCGTATCGAAACAGAGAATAAGAAAGAAACAGAGTCAAAATGAGAGGGAGAGAGAACATACATACATATACATACATTTACATATATATATATGTCGTCTGTCTATCTTGTTTCTATTATAAGATACTTGTCGCCATACTAATTGAAAAACTACACTGAGAAACTATTTCCTTAATAGTTATATATTCTTTATTTCCATATTTTTTTCAAAATTTATATTTGTCATTATATTACAATTTCCTTATATAATTCCCTTTAGTTTACTAACATTTTTCTTTTGTAAAAATCTCTTCTCTGTTTTACGAACAGGAAAAAGTGAAGGCGCGTCCTACACCTCCAAAATTAACAGAAACCCTATAAGAACTAACTAAATATTATAAAATATTTCTCATGTCCAAAGTACAAGGTTTTTTTTTTTTAACGTGAAATAACTAATTTGATCGCGAAATCCCTGATGTGGTTTTTATACTGAGGTAAATTAATTCAGTCTCGTAAAAATAATTTTCAAATGAAAGCAAGTTTAAACTAAAATTTTAATTGCTTTTATCAATGAGATCTTAAAATCATGTTTTAAGGCAAAACAATTCAATCCAATAACATAACATTAAAAACTTTGCAAATATTAGAATTTTTGATTTTCATGAAATATCAAAATTGTTTTTGGGTAATGTAAATGTTGACATAAAACTTTAAAGTAGATTAAATGTTTATCAGATATTAAAATGTGTAAGGTCACGTGGTAAATTTTATAAATGTGTTAACTATTATATTATGCCAGTATTAGCTAGTAATGCCGCTAGCGCGGGTGTGTCTGTGTACATATATATATATATATATATATATATATATATATATATATATATATATATATATATATATACAGAGATATCTTCAAATTGTTTCAGTCATTACACTGCAGCCATGCTGGGGCCCGATCTTCAAGAGTTTTTGTCGAACGAATCACCTCTAGTACTGATTTTTTTTAAAGCCTGGAACGAATTTTATCGATTTCTTTTTCCAAAGCGCTAAGTTACGGGGACGCAAACACACTAACACTAGTTGTTAACCGGTGGGGAAGGGGTACAAACTCAGATACAAAGACAAACACACACACACACACATACACATATATCAATATATATATATATATATATAACACGGACTTCTTTCAGTTTCTATCTACCAAATCCACTCATATGGTTTTGGTCGGTTTGAGGTTATAAAAGAAGATACCTGCCCAACGTGCCATGCAGTGGGACTGAACCCGGAACTATATTGTTGGGAAGCAAACTTCTACCATACAGCCACTGCTGCGCTAATACATATACATATACATCTATATACATATGCGCGCGCGCGCACATACATACACATATACTCACACAGCACACACAGCTTCACACAAACTCATGCGCATGCACACACACACTACTTGACAGACATCCTTTGGGGAGAAACGGATTAACGTTTGTCACTTTTGATTTTTATAAGAGAATTGTATAAACACTTCGTAGTAAGACAAAAACCATTTTTTTTTTTTTTTTAAGTTTCAGCTTAGAGCTGCGGCCATGCTGATGCACCACCGTGGCAAGAGATTTTACTTGTTTTTGCGAAAAATCAAACTGTAAGATATTGTAGTTTTTATATTGTAGATTGTTTTTTGTTTTTTTTTGTTTTTTCGTGTGTATGCGTCTGTGCATGAGTATGTGCGTGTACAATTATATTTGACATGTTCGTGCACACTCGTTCGTGGAAAGACTTTCGTTACGGAAACTAATTCGGGGAAAGCATATCATTGGCTATATATGATGCCATCGGACCGCAGGACTATGTATTTCCGCGTCGTTACGCTTCATCAGTTATATATGTGTGTGTGTGTCTGTCTGTCTGTCCTTCTTGTCTCCCCACCACTTGACGACTAGTGTTAATTTGTTTACTTTCCTATAACTTAGCGGTGCATGAATAAAGTCAGATAGAATAAGTACCACGCTTTAGTAAAAAAACAAGTACAGGGGACGAATTGTTCGGCTAAACCTTTCAAAGCGGTGCACTATCATGGCCGCAGTTTGATGACAAACAAGTAAAAGATATGTGTGTGCAATTGTGCTTATTTATATGTATATTAATATAAGTATGATACATGTGCGTATACAATAAAATTTAATACGTCCGTGCAGTATTAGACTTGGAAAGACTTTCACAACGGAAATTGTCTCGAAAACACCGTACGATACGTGCGTTTCTACATACTTTTCAGTTCATCTGCTATGGACATTGAATCTTTCATTCATAGCCCTGTAAGAAAGAAACCTTCTTACGTGTATTATTTTCTATTTAAATATGAATGGTTGTTTCTTAATGGGCTGGGAACGATGGATTCGGTGTACGTAGCTGAGGAGTGGAACGACACAAAAATGTATGTCTCCTACGAGGCAAAGACGTCATTCGTAGTCCGGTGATGTTTTTACACGCATTGTCTAAAAAAAGAAATTTTCTCTCGAGACAATTTTCACAGCGAAAGTCTTTTTCCACGTCCGAATGCAAACGGACGCGTTAAATATTATTGCACATACATATATTTAATAGATGCTACTAATGAACATCATATGCGTGCGTGCGTGCGTGCGTACGTGCGTGTGTGTGTGTGTGTGTGTGTGTGCGTGCATATCTGCGCTCTTCTTACAGCATTAAAAGTATCTTAACTCTTATTTCTAACAACGTAGGTGCGTCGGCACTTTTAGTCATACTTAGTGACTATTGAATCTTTCATTTATGGTACCACATTGCGCTTAGCAGTTTGTATTAATTTTATATGTATGAGTGCGTGTGCGTGTGCGTGTGTGTGTGTGTGTGTGTGTGTATGTGTGTGTATACACGTATGTATGTTTTAGTTGTGTGTGAAATGCGGAGAGGCGTGCATTGTGTCTATATATGCGTGCAGCATATAAAATAAAGCCTAACTCAAATAACGAGCATTTTATACACATTAAATCACATGTCTTTTATGTGTGAATGTGTGTGCGTTTGTGTGTGTGTGTGTGTGTGTGTGTGTGTGTGTGTGTGTGTGTGTGTGTGTGTGTGTGTGTGTGTGTGTGTGTGTTGCATCTGCTATTTAACACCACGACACCAATGGTCCAGTAGACGCATGACTAAAATCGTTCCAGACATGTCCATCCCTGCGTCCAATGTGTTTTTTTAGACAGTGAGATGTGACTTGAATGAAATCAGGAAATTTGGTAGCTATTCCTAGAAGGTCAAGTAACATGTAGAAGCTCCTCTTTTAATAAAAGTCACATGACGTTTCGCTTTTTTCTGTTGTTGTTTGCGTAGTTTTTTAATGTTTCTGTCGCAGTTGTTGTTCATGTTTCTGTTGTTTTTTTTAATTTTTTTATGATGACGTTGATGACAATGGCGTTGTTCATGGCGATGGTGTTTCTTCTAAAATAATTACTTCAGATGAGAAAAAAAAATGTAATTAAACATTAATTTCTCTCTATTTATTTTTATTTTTCCTGTTTTTTTTTTCTTGTATTCAGTCTTTTCTTTTCTGACTTCTACTTTCTATCATCATCATCACCATCATCATCGACGTCGTCGTCGCCGTCATCGTTGTCGTCATCTTCTTCTTCTTTTTCTTCTTCTTCTTCTTTTCTTCCTCTGCTGCTATTGCTGCATCTACTGTTGTTGCTACTGACTGTTATCTTCTCAGCATTAACTCTTTCCTTATTTTTCATATACATTTATTTATTTGTTATCTCGAGTCGCCTATTTGCAATCTACACCACCTGCCAATAGAATAACATGTTTTCCTGCACATTATATCATCATCATCATCATTATTTTTAAACTGCATGTTTGTTACAATCACTCGCCGAGACACACCAAGCGTCCTAGGGCGAGTGAAGAATAAGAGATGTTACAGTATGACTGAAAGCTTGAGGAGGTGAAGTGGCAGGGGCAGTAGCAAAATATCTTCTTGTACATTATTTACATTATTTACATTCGACAGATATTTGTCCTCATCTTGTTTGTTGTTAGCACAACGATACGGTTGATATACCCTCTAGCCTTTGTCAGGTGTTTTGGGGAAATTTCGAACCTCGGTTCTCATTCCTAAGGTATTTTTTCGATGTTGTTATTATTATTATTATTATTATTATTATTATTATTATTATTATTATTATTCAGGTCACTGCCTGGAATCGAACTCGGAATCTTGGGATTAGTAGCCCGCGCTCTTAAGCACTACTCCATATGTACCTGATGAAGACTGGAAATGTTTCACATGAAATGTCGCATTTTTAATTACTTGTTATTTCAGTCACTGGAAAAGTCAAGAAAACGGATAGGTTTGTTCCACATCAACTGAACGAGATTCAAAAAAACAGACGCCTCGAAGTATGCTCCTTATTGCATTCTCAACTGGAAAAAGACCATTTTTGCACCAAATCATTACTTGTGATGAGAAATAGATACTCTTTGACAACAGCAGGAGAACAGGAGAGTGATTAGATACAGGAGAATCACCTAAAAACTACCCAAACCCACCATTGCATCCTAAAAAGTTAGTGGTCACTGTATGGTGGTCTGCAAAGGGAGGTATTCATTATTCATTTTTGCAACAAGGAAAACGGTAACAGCAACATCGTATTGCCAGGAAATTGATTGTATGCATGAGAATTTGAAAAAGAAGCAATTCAGACTAGTGAATAGAGATGGCCCAATTTTACTCCACGACAATGCACGTCCTCACACTCCCCAAGCTACGGTTCAAAAGTTGCAAAGCCTGAATGATGAGATTTTTCAACATCCTTCCTATTCCCTTGATATCTCTATTACTGATCATCACTTATTTAAGCATTTTGAGCTTTTCATAAGCAATAAAACATTCTTAAATAGAAAAGAAGTAATTGAAGCATTCGGACAGTTTATCACAGCAAATGGTGAATTTTTTTTTTTTTAAGATGGAATATATGACATAGAGAAACGTTGGGTAAACCTCATAAATGAACATGGATCATACTTTGATTAAATAAATCAGTTCTCTAACACTTCTGAAACATTTTATTGTTACCTTTCAAATACGACATTTCATGTGAAACAAGCTAATATTTATAATTAAATATTATTAGGAATTATATAAAAGAATGTAAACGGTTTAAAAGAATGTTAACGTATTTAAAAGAATGTTAACATTTTAAAAGAATGTTAACGAATTATATAAAAGAATGTTAACGTATTGCTGAAGTATAAGCAATTCATTGCTCATAGATTTTAACAAAAAAAATCTTATATAGATCCTTAAGTGTCATATAAACTCTAAGGGGCATATGGACCCCAGTTGATAACCGCTAATATAAACAGTAAAAGCTAAACAATCAAAAGACAAAAAACATACCCTACACTGCTTGATGAATAAATTGCCTCACCGATGACCCACGGACAAGCTGGCCAAAATATTTCCACAAAACACAACCAACACAACCAACGTCCTCGTCAGCCACACTCTCTTGTGTAATTTTTTCTTCAGCCGCGACGCTTTCATCCTGATTTGACTTAAGAGAGCGACAACCCGGGCACAGGAGACACTGGATGTCTCAACAAGAACCGATGCTAAAAAGGAAATCTGTCCGTTGATAACTGGTATTAATTTAGTAATCTTCCTCTCCTTTGTATTATGAGCGACAGCTTCAGGATTTATGGTCGAAGAGGCAAGATAGACACAGGAGAAAGTGTCGTAATACGTAATGTCCGAGACGAGTGAAATCACTCCCTCGAACGAGAAAAGGGTTATTCTTTATGGACGCTTATTGTTGCCGAGTCAAGGACAACTGACTCTAGTTTGACAAGAAACCAACAACATCTAATTCCTATTTAATAATATCACCCAGTTCTGCCCAGCAAGGAAAATGTCCCGCTCTATGGAAAGAGAGCGGGTACAGTTGAAACTCGGTGATGGTATCATCCCAGCTATATTTTATGTTACTGAGACTAGGGTGTAGGTTAACTACCATGTACTTATACTTCGTCGTCAAAAAGGATACTAGCCGATGAAGGGAAAACTTCTTTGAGTCAAGTACTAATGTTTAGTTGTGAACCATAATTAACACATTCCTGAAAGCTGATACATAAATATTAATGACTTGTAGGGACGCGGTAAACAGACATAATATACTAGAAAGGATACTAAAGGTTTGTATAAGTCAATACCGTGTCCTACTGTATTTGCAGTGCACTTTATATTATCTGTTAGGGTTATCTCTACAGATATTCTATAGAAATCTTTATAATATATCAGCACTTTATAATATATCAGCTGTACGTTCCAGCTTCCAGGAATGTGCTTAATATGTAAATTTGGTATATGTAAATTTGGTATATCCAATAACGTCACGCCGCTGTATTTAGTGGCTATTTAAGCAACGTGTTATTAAGGGGTTAGAAATATGGCATATACGCCCATTACCCTTTTTTTCATCTTCGATTTCCTTGTTTGTTTACATCTGATGTCTCGGATACGAAACGCCGTAACAAAAATCAGCGCTGGCTACAATTCTTAAAGAACATCTGTAGAGATAACCCTAACAAGTGACGTAAAGCACACTGCTACCATTGTAGAACATGTTATTGACTTATAAAAGCGTTTAATATACTTTTTAGTATATCATAGTTGCATATCGAAATCCTGCGTCCTTATAAGTCATTGAAACTTGTTAAATGATATTAGGTACTCTGCGACTCCAATTTCAAAAACACCACTTGCTGCACATATCATGCGGTGAAGAAATATAATAAATGAAGAGGAGTAGATAGCCGTTGATTGAATTCATGATACTTATGTTTCAGTATTATGGTAAATTTTTTGCACAAGATGTATTACATAATATGATGTAATATTACATAATTTTCGTTCACATGCTCTGTTGCCTGCCATCTCGTCAGGCGTCATGAACCATAGAAAAGATATCCTAAAAATGATAAAAGGCAGAGCTAACCTTGTATTTGAACTCAGAGAACCAGAAAGTCGTAATAGATGCACAAGGCAAATTGTCCTATGGTCCAACGATCCGGCAGATTTGTTTTTCACTATATCAGGTCTTGGCATTTAAATGAAAATCGTTTCCAATACCATCTATCAAATTTTTCTTATCTTTTGTCGGTTATGAGATGATTAAGGATAACAGCTCTCGTTGGTTTTCTTTAATACTGGATGTCACAGGCAGTAGCTGTTGTTGATGCCCCTTAGAGCAAAGGTATTCTAGTCACGATTGTCTTTTCAGTGTACCCAGGACTACACATATTATCCAATATATCATTTCCTTTTTTTAAGACGGTGACGTTTGCTTTGAAGAAGACTTGACTGTTGTTTCTAACGACCATATAAAGGTTCCTTCCTTGAATGTTATTCTAACACCGGTGATGCCAGTTGCTTTTCGATGAGAAAAAATAACTCGAAGCTTAGCAAGAGGAATACAAACAAACCGCCGATATCAATGCCACCGCTACCATTACCTCTATCACAGTCATCATCATCACTGCCATCAGCATCATCTAGCACTAGCATCATTACCACCACTACCACCGCAACCATCATGACTCAATACATACTACTTATATAACCGAGTCAATAAACATACAAACAATTTAAAGCCGTATTTTGAAGATAATATTTCCAAATTCTTTCATCTGTCTTTAGATAACAGTTTTTTGACGAGAGTGAGGGAGAAAAATCTCGCATGCATGTTAAAAACTATCGACAACGACAGAGCTAGAGTCTATATGGAGTCATGTGATAACCCGTATTTAAAAATCAATAACTGCCTGTATACACCTGATATCCTACTGACACAACATATAGGGTATGTATATATATATATATATATATATATATATATATATATATATATATATATAGATAGCTAGATGGATAGATAGATAGATAGATAGATAGATATACATATATATACAGATAGATTTATTTATATATATATATATATATATATATATATATATATATATATATATATATATATATATATATATATATATATACATATATATATATGTATAATATATATATATATATATATATATATATATATATATATTGTATATATTTTTAATATATACATTATATAATGTATAAATATATATATACATTATATATATATTAAATATACATGTGTGTGTGCGCGCGCGTGTGTATGTACATTATAATATATTATGTTATAGAAACAATTATATTATATGCTCGTAATGATGAAATTATCAGGCGTAAGACATCCAGGTAGATAAAAATAAGTAGTGGAAAATGTCAGCTGACTGCGCATAAGTATTGGATATTTAGATACCTAGATAAAGGTTGGAGAGAAAAATGCACCAAAGAAGA
>NC_142946.1:37055663-37064077 GCF_046866305.1 Octopus bimaculoides
TAAACAAAGGGGTCCGTAGAACCTTGTTTTAGAGTATAAGGGTGATATCACATGTTGGAAGATGGCTATTCTGATGTCTGGTCAACCAATGTTACGTTAAGCAATGTCTAAACACGATGACCAGTTTCATGCCATCAATGTTAAACTGAGGTCGATCGTGGCTGAGGGAGATCTACTGTCTGAATACATATTAAATATTCTGTAATTTGTATCTCGGAAAAGTCATTTTCATTCATCGAACCAACACCAAGAACAACACTAGCAATAACAGCACCAGCGAAAGAGTGGTATGGGAAACCTTGGTTCGAAGGTCTGAACTGACCTAGGACTAAACAGTAAAAGCAGCATCAACGCTAATGCCGCTAGCGATGCCAGCACCCACACACCACTGCCGCTAATATATCCGCCAACATGGATGACAACAACTTCATTGATATTATATGACGATACCGGCAGCACCATCACTACCAACAACATTAACAACAATATCAGCGGCAACACTCACACTGCCAACACAACTAACATAACAGCACCAACACCAATATCACCACCACCACCCCAACATCACCACCAACACAACAACACTAATGCCAACAACACCAACCATACCACAAATAACAACCACAAATATAGACACCGCAGTAAATACATACAAGAAAATAATTATAGTCATATCCCAGAAACAAAATATATACAACTCGAATTACACATCAAAAATATCCAAGCTCATAAAAACCTGGGATAACCTCAAACACAATAGACAGACACTTCACACAACTGAAATGCAACTCAACATCAAACAACAAAGAAGGATACAACAAAGAATATAAGCCATAGAAAAAACAGATAACTGGCAAACGTTTGTCTCCAACATAAACTACAAACGCAAACAGTAAAGTACTATAATCAGAATTGTAAACAGCAACAGCAACAGCAAAAACAGCAATAACAATGGTTACAGCTTACATCATGTCGTTGTTTCTCTATTTATGTGCCATGTCTGTTATACAAGGGAAGGTAATCACGTAGTTTCGTAACAAAGTGTGAAGATTTATGACTTTTTTTTTTCTTGGGGAAAGATACGGCAGTGGTTTCCTGTTGCCTGCTGCTGATTTATTTAGTTTATTCTGCGAAGTCGTCTTAATTTCTCGAATATACCCTCGAAGCGCTGGCAAGGAGGACTGGTTCATTTGACGTCAAGGCATGACCACACACACACACACACACACACACACAAACACAGGTACGCCTGTATGACTCAGGTCTAGAGGTTAATCCTTCACCGAGGCCAGTGTGCCTTAGCCACAAAAACCATATTCTGCTACTTTGGCCCATGCCGCTGCTCATGTTCGCAATTGCAACACTAAATCAAATACTTTTCTCACATAGAAGTTGAAGAATCCGACACCAAAAAAAAACACGCACAAAAACAAAACAGAAACATCAAACTAAAATTACGCAGTTTCCTGTCTAGACTACGGTGGTGAACACTTGACTTCATCCTATGATCAGACATCGGGAGAAAACAACATGGAAACATAAACACACAAAAGCCTCAGGGCCGGACAAAAATTACACATAACTTACACACCTAAAATGCAAAACGTCTGAAAGAATAAACCAAGAATAACAAGAAAAAAATAATAATAATAATCTTTTTTACTATACGCACAAGGCCTGACATTTGGCGGGAGGGATTAAGTTGGCTACATCGACTCCAGAGCGTAACTGGTACATTAATCGACCCCGAAAGGATTAAAGGCAAAGGCGACCTCGGAGGAATTTCAACTCGGAACGTCGAGACGGACGAAATGCCGCTAAGCATTTCGTTCAGCGCGCTAACGATTCTGCCAGCTCGCCGCCTTAATAATGATAATAATAATAATAATAATAATAATAATAATAATAATAATAATAATAATAATAATAGGGAGGAGGAGGAGGAGGAGGAGGAAAGAAGAAGAAGAAGAAGAAGAAGAAGAAGAAGAAGAAGAAGAAGATGATGATGATGATGATGATGATGATGATGATGATGATGATGATATCTACATTATCAAAATCCCGGAACTTGGAATAAGATAAAATCATATCAATTGAAAAACCCAACCATTTACACCTTACAATACAATTGAACAACGATGGAGGTCCTATAGAACGTAATGGGAATAGAGAGAGAGGGAGAGAGACAGACAGATAGAGAGAGACAGACAGATAGAGACAGACAGACAGATAGAGACAGACAGACAGACAGACAGACAGACAGACAGACAGACAGACAGACAGATAGAGACAGACAGACAGATAGAGACAGACAGACAGATAGAGACAGACAGACAGATAGAGACAGACAGACAGACAGACAGACAGACAGATAGAGACAGACAGACAGACAGACAGACAGATAGAAACAGACAGAGACAATGGCAGGTAGATAGACTGAGAGAGAGACAGATTGGCAAATAGACAGACAAACGAATATATAGCGAGAGAGAGAGGCACACACAGAAACAGAGACAGACAGACAGACAGACAGACAGACAGACAGGCAGGCAGGCAGGCAGGAAGGTAGGTAGGTAGGTAGGTAGGGAGGGAGGGAGGTAGGTAGGTAGGTGGGTGGGTACGTAGGTATGTAATAGGCAGGCAAGCAGAAACACAAACAGTGGATAGGAGTAAAAAGGGAGGGAGAGAAAGAGTGAGATAGAGAGATAGAAAGAAAAAGATAGACAGAAAGAAAAGCAGAGAAGATAGTAAGAGGGAGGGAGGGAGGGAGAGAAATGTGAAAGTAATAATTTGTAGAGTGTTCTGTAGTACATGTCATCGATAAGGATTCTCTGTAGTTCAATGAAGTTTCAGCTGGAAATATAATTACATTCTCTGGCTTCAGAAAATTTCACAATTGATTACATGTACTTTCTTCACACACACAACACACACATATTCACATTATCCATGCACATTTACACACATACACACACATTACATTATACTACATGTTCTTTCACCCTCATCCACCAAAAATCTACTCAAATACACACATAATACATGCGCGTGCATTACATATCACACACTCACTCACATACACCACACACATCCACTCACACAACGTACACGTCTGTCACACACACATACATAATATCATTCTACACACTGTCATATACTTACCACAGCTGCAGCCGACACTCCCTCTCACCACAACCATTGTGTCCAACCCAACTCTGTATCTACCAAAACCACCGCTATTTTCTCCAACTCCCCGCCATTCTTGTTATCCGGGATTCCTCCCACCACCAACATTCTGCCCAACACTCAACCCACTCAACCATTTTCTCGATGACTGAACCGTTAAATTTTACAGACTGTCGGTTACCTGACGCCATTTAAACTGTCTTCTGTACCACGTGGAGCATTTAACGAGATGAATTGCAGTCATTGATTAGCGTAAATACCCACGTAATCTGAAGTAACCAATGAAAGCCTTTAATGTTTTGACCAAGAGACCATATTTAAATGTTTTTGATTCTCTTCGTTCCGACTTTGCAAATAATAATAATAATAATAATAATAATAATAATAATAATAATAATAATAATAATAATAATAATAATAATAATAATAATAATAATAAACAGAAACAATTCCTATCATAGTAGGTGCCTTAGGTATAATAAAAAAATATTCAGACAAATACATAACAAAAATACCAGGACTTACAAATATATATAACATACAGAAAATTGCACTACTGGGTACTGCACACATTCTACGCAAAACACTTTCAATACAGTAAACATAAGAGCACCACAGCAAACCACAGCACATACCCAAGGCGCACAGAGCTGCGCTCGGTAGTGAAGTGAAAGCACGTTATAAAAATAAAACTACTGAACAATAATAATAATAATAATAATAATAATAATAAATGTTCTGATGCAGTGCCGGGCAGTGGCTCTCATGGCTTTTGATCTTAACTGATTGGAAGTGCTATCATGTACATTGTTTTGTCTGAGTATAAAAGATGGGCTACAGCAAATATTCTGCTCAATATTCTGCTTGTCAGTTGTTTGACCTTAACCAGTTGAGCATGTCTCTTAGTGGATAACGATATGTGCATCTCTGATCATGAACAGAAGTAGTGGGGGAGCATCATAGCCATGTGTTTGAATAATTCACCTCTTGAAACATGGTTATTTTGTTCATCATCCTTAAAAAAAAATTTATTCAGGGACCTTTTGAGCGGGATGTGCTACTCGACTTGAAGAAAATTCTAACTGGACTCCACCTGCAAAATCATGCGCTGTTTTTTTTTCTTTTATGAGTTCACCATGTCGCTCACATGTGGTTGTGATGCATATGCCTGGTTATCCTTATCAGATGGGTAGTCATAATGGGTATATTGGGCGTCGTATATTTGTAGCCCAATGTCACTTTGATGGCATGTGCTACTCTCTCACTTAATAATAATAATAATAATAATAATAATAATAATAATCATCAATACCAACAGATGACAGATGTATCAATATCAACGGATGTCAATATTTCTCTGATGTATCAATACCAACAGAAGACAATGTTTCTCTAAAAGAAACGGAGAAACTTTCAAAATACCAAAATCTGGAAATAAAGGTAACTCGAATGTGGAGCCTAAAATCGGAAACAGTTCCTATCATAGTAGGCGCATTAGGTATGATAAAGAAAAAACATTCAAGCAAACACATAACAAAAACACCAGGACTTACAAGTACCGCACACATCCTACATAAAACACATTCAATACAGTGAAAATAAGAGCACCACAGCACGTACCCAAGGCACACAGAGCAGCGCTCGGTGGTACAGTGAAAGCACGTAATAATAATAATAATAATAATAATAATAATAATAATAATAATAATAAGAATAATAAGAATAAGAAGAAGAAGAAGAAGAAGAAGAAGAAGAAGAAGAAGAACAACAACAACAACAACAACAACAACAACAACAACAACAACAACAACAATAATAATAGGGTTGCATGCGTAAGTGCAGAGGTATTGTCTGTTTGAGTCACAGGAGAAGGTACTACTTGAAAACTTTGGTAATTTGTTATTGCTTGCTTTCAAGTAAAGAATAACCGGTAATTAAGAATTATCCGAGAGTCTTTCAGAATAATAATAATAATAATAATAATAATAATAATAATAATAATAATAATAATAATAATCCTTTCTACTATAGGCACAAGGCCTGAAATTTGGTGGGAGGGGCCTAATCGATGACATCGACACCAGTATTCGACTGGTACTTAATTTATCGATCCGGAAGGATGAAAGGCAAAGTCGACCTCGGCAGAATTTGAACTTAGAACGTTAAGACAGACGAAATGTCGTTAAGTATCTTGTCCAGCGTACTAATTCGATTCTGCCAGCTCACCGCCTTAATAATAATAATAATAATAATAATAATAATAATAATAATAATAATAATAATAATAATAATGGTGGTGGTGGTGGTGGTGGTGTTTTGGTGGTGGTGGTGGTGGTGTTTTGGTGGTGGTGGTGGTGGTGTTTTGGTGGTGGTGGTGGTGGTGTTTTGGTGGTGGTGGTGGTGTTTTGGTGGTGGTGATGGTGAAATGATAATAATAATATCTAATGTAGGTACGTTCTATTCATACCAAACTTTATGTAATATGAAGCTATTTTAATTTTTACTTGAGATCTTTTCTCTCTATAGAGCATAGCCATGGATGAGTTTTCTCCACTGTTCTCGACTCTGGGCTATTTTCAGAACCACTTCCTCAGTATGAGGTGGGGTCATCCTTCCCTGAGGGAAATCCTTCTTCTCACTAATCCTGTTGGTTTTGAATTGTCATCGATGTTTCTGTAATGTTGGGGTGGTTTTTTCCTAGGTAAGGTTGTTGTCCCCACGCAAACCCATTTTGACCTCTATGAATAGATGGTCTCTATTATCTGACCCCTGCCCAGCATTGGACATTCTACCAGCAGCTTGCGCTCGGTGGCATAGCTCCAGAGGTCATTGAGGTATACAAGCCATCACTCCATAACAAAGACTGGATCTTGTAGTGGAATGTAAAGCCGAGTTTCTCTCTTAGATCGTTCCAATATTCTTCGATCGTGTCCTGTGCTCGCATGTTTTCTTCGGTCTCACTCTTCATTCTTGTACGTCTCCAACAAGATGTACATTCCATCTGTATGTGTCACAGCTATCTTCATCACAGCAACCACAGAAAGCTATCAAATGTTGCTCCGCTAACCGTCTTTCTCATTAAATCTTTAGTCACATGATCTTGCCACCTGATTTCTAATATTATCTTTTATCCTTTACTTGCTTCAGTCACTGGACTGCGACCATGCTGGGGCACCACCTTGAAGTGTTTAGTTAAACAAATCAACCCCAGTATTTTCTTTTCTTAAAGTCTGGTACTTTCTCCAACGGTCTTTGTGAAACCATTAAGTTACAGGGCTGAACGATATGGTGGTGGTGGTAGTGAAATGATAATAATAATATCTAATGTAGGCACGTTCTATCCATACCAAACTTTATATAATTGTTTAAGAGGTGATGAGACAAACAAAAACAAAAAGACACGTACACACGTAAATACACACTCGCCAGACACACACAGACATAGATAGATAGATAGATAGATAGATAGATATAGACGACGTGCTTCCACATGGTCTCTGCCTATCAAATTTACTCAAATATCATTGGTCGGGTTGAAGCTATAGTAGAAGACACTTACTTACCAATGTGGTACGCATTAGGACCGAAACCGAAAATCACAGGGCTGCAAAGCGAGCTACTTAACGACACGGCCATAAAATTTATGTTCAAGAACTAAGAATTCAACATCAGAGGTAGTCCTACTGTTGTAGGATCGATATCCATAAAACATCATTGATGTTAGCAAGGATATTTTTAAAATGTTTACCTTGGTATATGTTGAGGGACTGTTGGACTCCGCTAAAAATCTTAATGTATCCAATGCCTGTTCTGCATTCTTCATTTTTCTTTCCCCAAACCCTAAACTAAGTAAATCATAACTTGCAACCGTAGCTCCCAAGTAGTTGAAATGACCATTGGTTTTCGTTGCTTCTCTATCCATTCAGTAATTGGATGGATTGGTATAATCTATATTCAGCATTTCTACCTTTGAACAGTTAATAACCCAACCGACATTGCTTGCTTCTTATATCTTCAGTATAGCATGCTTGAAAGAGAAACTGTCCCCATATATACATATGTACGTGTGTGTTGTGTGTATGTGCTTGTATCAGATACATGCATATAATTGTGTGTGTGTGTGTGTGTGTGTGTGTGTGTGTGTGTGTGTACACTCACACATACATATCAAAGAGAGGGAGTAAATGCATGCGGATAATGTGTGTGCTTGTGTGTTCGTATGTAGATGGAGAGAGAAAGAGAAATTACAAAAGAGAAAGAAGAAAGAGAAACAGAAATAGAGAGAGAGAAAAAAAATAAAGGGACAGAGAAGGGTGAAGGTGATAAACTATTTTTTCGCGAAAATAAAAACCCACTGACTCTATGATTGGAACAATATTTTCACTCGAATTTATTTGCTGATGTGATTTGTGCTCGGTCGATAAAGCTACAACAAACGAAACACAAAACTATGTTGTCCTCTTAAAGAAAAAATAAATGCTGGCGATTTCTCGGTGACGCCATTTTTAATATGGCCTCTCCTCTATGAAACCAGTGATAAGAGATGTCATCCATTCATGTGTGTTTCCATATTCTGAAATATGGAGTGGTTTCTTGATAGTGTTGTCATTGTTGCTTTGTTATGTTTTTCCACCCCAGTCGAGCAGATCTGCAATGAAAATTGTTCCAGTCATAACCATCCTGTCTTTTATTCTCACAGTGTTTGTTTTGTATTTATTTTATTTTTTCGAAGGCTTAGTCAAAGAGGTTAAAGGGCAACATCCTTGACCTTTGACCAGGATGTGTGGTGTTGGTGGGGAGGGAGTAAAGGGAGGAAGATATCTTCAAACCGAAGGCCTTGCATCAGTGATTTGGTCCACTCCTTTGACCACTGCTTCGTCTCCCATATCTTTTAACAGGTGCTTTTGAAACACTGTCAGTGCTTAAGTTAAGGGGATATAAACAAGCCAGCAACAATTGTTAAGAGGTGATGAGATAAAGAAAAGCAAAAAGACACGCGCACACACACACATGCATACACACACACACACACACATATATACATACATATATATATATATTTCTACTCTTGCCATCCATCACACATCAAAAGAAACATCTCATACAGTATGGCAAGACGCATCTGTGCTATAGTGACTGACCCCAAAATACGTGAAATCCGACTCAACTAACTCAAAGGCTTCCTCACAATGCAGAAATACCCCTAAGGATTAATTACTGAGGGAATT
>NC_142946.1:37067077-37072077 GCF_046866305.1 Octopus bimaculoides
TATTATTATTATTATCATAGCTGTTGTTATTGCTTGTTTTACTGTTTGGAGGAGTTTATATGGTTTTAACGTTATATTGAAAATGACTGCAAATATGCTTGAATACTTCTTTTTTTTTTGTACAATAGCAGAAAATATTACCAATGGATCATATGTCCGTTGTTTTTAGATTGTAGATGACAAAAAAGATTCTTGTTGATGAAAATCTTCTCAGGAATACCAGTTTTGTTATCATTTTTTATCATTTTCATTTGTGATTCAACCTTTTCTGTTTTGTCTTGCCAACTGTAAGCGGACACAAAGGACAGTGTTCTACGTCACAAAAGAACATGTATGTGTATACATGTACGTATATGTATAAATTCATATACATTTGTGTCCATATGCGTATACAGGAAACATATACATATCCATACGTACACACAAACACACACACACATATATATACACACGTACTTGTGTACATGTATATGTATGTGTGTATGTGCGTGCGCGTCTGTGTATGTGTATGTATGCATACAATCATATATGAACATATAGACAAATACACATACACTTATGTACTTGTATATATAAATGTATTTATATACGTTTGTGCACATACGCATATATACATACATACATACATACATACATACATACATAAGAATGTATTATGTACATATACATATATGTCTGTGTTTGCATGTGTGTATGTATATGCGTGTATGAATACATACATATATATATATATATATACATACATACATATGTACGTACATGCATATATAGGTATTTACATACATACATACATACATACATACATACATACATACTTACACAGGGAACGGCTTAATACATAATACGTGAAAAATAAAATTAAAAATATCTTTCATGAAGTAAAAAAAAAATAGTTGTCTGGAAACTAAAACAAATTCGTGTCGTGTAGAACTTTAAATGATAAATATCTCGCATAAAGTTGGAGGCGGGTGGTTGAGTGCTAACGAAAGAAGAAATGAAAATATGAAGAAGAATATGGAGAAAATATTCTTGTTTATTTATTTTTTTTAAAGAGCTGCAAGAAAATTGAGACAAAAGAATTTTAAAAAAGAGATAAGACACAGTAAAAAAATAAAGTAAAAATATCTGTAAAACGGTTGAATGTTGTTGTTGTTGTGGTAGTGGTGGTGGTTTTTATTGTTTTGGGTTGTTGTTTTTTTTTCATATATAGACATTTAAAAACGACACTGACTTCTGTTGAGCTATTGCTGTCATGGCGATATCAATCAGGTATTGAGTTGCTATATTGATGGATATCACAGTTTATGTTGGCATCATTATCGTCACGTTTGATATCACGTCGTTATAGATATATTTATCTGTCATGGTATAGCATTCTTGCATGCCGTGTCAATATTATTCTGATATTCATATCGATATAAAGTTGACATCAACAGCCATGTTGAAATTTTATTATTGTCATGTTAAATAATTACTGTCCTAGTAGCTGTATTATGAAGGCACATAGCTCAGTGGTTAGAGCGTCGGGCTCACAATCATGAGGTAGTGAGTTCGATTCCCGAATTGGGCTGTGTGTTATGTTCTTGAGCAAGACACTTTATTTCACATTGCTCTAGTTCACCCAGCTGTAGAAATGAGTTGCAACGTTCTTTGGATAACATCAGTGGCGTAGAGAGGGGAAGTTGGTATGCATGGGCAACTGCTGGTCTTCTGTAAACAACTTTGCCCGGACTTGTGCCTCGGAGAGTAATTTTTTAGGTGCAGTCCCATGGTCATTCATAACCAAAGGGGGTCTTTACCCTTTTAATATTACAGCATGATTGAGAACAACGAGCTGGCAGAATCGTTAGCACACCAGGCAAAATGCTTAGTGACATTTCGCCTGTCTTCATGTTCTGAGTTCAAATTCCGCCGAAGTCGACTTTGCTTTTCATCCTTTCAGGATCGATAAAATAAATACTAGTTGAGCACTAGGGTCACTACTTTCTACTAGTCAAGCAACATGGTCGGTGGATGTTCTACAGTAGCAATATACAGAAATCTAGTGGTTGCTAAGCGCGATAACGCCCTCGAAGAAACTCGAGGCGTCAACGAGGATGAACTAGCTGGGATATTTCGGAAGACTTTGGGGCCCGGTACCACCATGGATAATTTAGGGAAATCCCTGGCCTGGTAGTGCAACCGAAGAGCACTGCTACTTCGAGATAAATTCTAAAGGCTCGGAAGCGCTGTCAGGCGGAACTGTCCGAGATGCGCGTAGAGAGACGAAACCGGTGTGCGTGTTCTCGTGCAACGTCCGAGTATTGCTGACTTGTGCAGTTATGTCGAACAGATGTTATGGTGAGTAGGACGAATCCGACTATCGAACCGAATCCATCGTGATGATCGCTCCACCACCCACCCTTAACAAGGAAGGGCAGGTGGCGTTCCTCTGGCTAGTGGTTATGGCGAAAGAAGTTGTGTGATGAACGATGCTGAAAGGATTGAAGAAACACACGTTCCTCTTCGGTCAACCTCTCATCGACTTATTTTAAGTTATATTTGGAAAAGAAGTGAGGATGGAGAGGGAAGTGCTACCTCCGAGTGAATTTGCGAAAAGACGGGTGACTGTGAGAAAAATGGTTAGAGTGAATGGCTCTACTCTAGGTATACGCCTGTAGATTGAAAAGCAGGAGAGAGGGCTAGTACCTTTGGTGGTCAGTGTAATCCTGGATCTATGGGGTTCTTTGGTTGGCCCTAGTTGAAGGTTCTCCTGTATTAAGAGGGCTGCATCATTCACGTTATAACACTTTTTTATACGATGGATACTTTTGTCGCGTTTCACTGTCTTTTTCATTTCTCTTTCCCCATCCTTTATGTAAATCCCCACAAAAAATATCTATCCTCGTGGTGTCCCCCTCATCTATGCCCCTGTAGCTAATAAAAGAAATTATTATTATTATTATTATTATTATCATCATCATCATCATCATCATCATCATCATCATCATCATCATCATCATCATCATCATCATCATCATCATCATCATTAAAGGCGGCAAGTTGGCAGAATCGTTAGCACGCTGGGCAAAATGCTGAGCGGCATTTCGTCTGTCCTTACGTTCAAATTCCACCGAGGTCAACTTTGCCTTTCATGCTTTCGGGGTTGATAAATTAAGTACCAGTGAAATACTGGGGATCGATATAATCGACTAGTCCCCATCCCATAAATTCTGTCTACAGCAGACAGGATTATTATTATTATTATTATTATTATTATTATTATTATTATTATTATTATTATTATTATTATTATTATTATGTTGTTTCTTTTCTTCTTTCTTCAAATTTTCTTCCATTTCTCGCCGAGTATTTTCCGTACACCTAGGGCAGAGAAACTCGTTGTATGCATTCCCAGTTTACACACGCAAATTCACAGGTAAAACATGTATTTAAGAAAAAAAAAAAAAATTCATGAATGGATGTTGTTTTCACAGCGATAATGCTCTTCTCAGTACATGAGTCGTTCCAGTTAGCACGATTTTTTGCACTTCCCGTAGGGATGGTAAGCCTGGTATCATTTTCAAATAGGTTTCGGTACCTTTTTTTATCATTCCTAGAGATCCTACAATCACTGGTATGGTAGTCGCCTTGAGGTGCCACATTTTTTCAATTTCTATTAGCAAGTCTTTATATTTACTGATCTTGTCAATTTCTTTCGCCGCTATATTATGATCAGAGGGAATACTCATGTCAATTAATAAACACGTCTTCTTTGTCTGATCTTTTATAATAATATCCGGTTTATTAGCTTTTATAGTCTTGTCAGTATGTACGGGGAAGTATTATTATTATTATTATTATTATTATTATTATTATTATTATTATTATTATTATTATTATTATTATTATCATCTAACAGACCGACAGCATCATATCATATGGCAAAGGCATAACACCAATAGCACATGGTAGTAGCATTCAACCTTGGTATCATATTTCAGTATTACAGCAATATCAACGAGGGGCGTAGGCATGACTGAGTGGTTAAGAAGCTTGATTTGCAGCCATGTGGTTTCAGGTTCAGTCCCACTACGCCGTACTTTAGGCAAGTGTATTCTACTATATCTTTAACCCTGGGCTGACCAATACCTTGTAAATGAATTTTGTAGACTGAATCCCTGTAGAAGCCCGTCGTATATCTGTGTGTGTGTGTATTTGTGTGTGTGTGTGTGTGTGTGTGTGTGTATATGTATGTATGTATGTATGTACGTATGTGTGTATATGTTTGTGTGTCTGTGTTTGTCCCCCCAACATCACTTGACAACTGATGGTGGTGTGTAACTTAGCGGTTCAGCAAAAGAGACCGATAGAATAAGTACTAGGCTTACAAAGAATATGTCCTGGGATTGATTTGCTCGACTAAAGGCGGTGCTCTAGCATGGCCGCAGTCAAATGACTGAAACAAGTAAAAGAGTAAAAGAGTAAAAGAGTAAAGAATATGTGTCTTTGTGTCTATATCCCACAACTGCTTGACAACTGGTGTTGGCTTGTTTATGGCCCGGTAACCTAGAAGTTCGACAAAAGAGGACGAAAACCAAATAAGTAATGGGGTCAATTTGTTCGACTAAAGCCCTGCAAGGCAATGCCCCAGTATGGCCACAGTGCTATAACTGAAACAAAAGATAAAAGACAAAATGCTTGATTTAATATGTATCAATGCGTGTGTGTGTGCGTGTGTGTGTGTGCGTATGATAGTGTGTATATATATGTATGTATGTATGTATGTATATATATATATATATAAATATATATATACACACATACATATATATATATATATATATATATATATATATATATATATATATATATATGTATGTATATATACATATATATACACATACATACAGACATGCATACATACATACATACATACATACATACATACATACATACATACATACATACATACATACATAACAGCACTCTATGAAATGACACCTTGTTCCTCTTCAACA
>NC_142946.1:37079577-37132077 GCF_046866305.1 Octopus bimaculoides
GACCGCGAGTCCACTGCCCTAACCACTGGGCCATTGCGCCTCCACTTTCTTGTGGTGTACAACGTCAATATAATGTACGCGAGTAAAGCCGCGAGGTATCAGGATCGTTATCATGCCGGGTAAAATGTTTCGCCTTTACGTTCTGAGTTCAAATTCTGCCAAAGTCTTTACGTTCTGAGTTCAAATTCTGCCAAAGTCTTTACGTTCTGAGTTCAAATTCTGCCAAAGTCTTTACATTCTGAGTTCAAATTCTGCCAAAGTCTTTACGTTCTGAGATCAAATTCTGCCAAAGTCTTTACGTTCTGAGATCAAATTCTGCCAAAGTCTTTACGTTCTGAGTTCAAATCCTGCCAAAGTCTTTACGTTCTGAGTTCAAATTCTGCCAAAGTCTTTACGTTCTGAGTTCAAATCCTGCCAAAGTCTTTACGTTCTGAGTTCAAATTCTGCCAAAGTCTCCACGTTCTGAGTTCAAATTCTGCCAAAGTCTTTACGTTCAGAGTTCAAATTCTGCCAAAGTCTTTACGTTCTGAGTTCAAATCCTGCCAAAGTCTTTACGTTCTGAGTTCAAATTCTGCCAAAATCTTTACGTTCTGAATTCAAATTCCACCAAAGTCGACTTTACACTTCATCCTTTACTGGTCGATAAAATAAGTACTGAGGTTGATGGAATCGATTTACTCCTTACCGATCTTGATGGCTTTGTGCCAAAATTTGAAACCATTATTATTATAAACCAAAGAGTTTAAAAATTAAATAGTTACTAAAACAAAAGCATGTATACCGGTTTGGTGTCTTGCAAACAAAGAAATCGAACACATTACACAAAGTTTTCTTCTTAGCTACAACTGCATTTGAGAATATTTAATACCTGCACATTTGCATAAAGTAGCATTGAGCAAGTTTTTCTTTGCTAAACCATAATACACACACATACATACGCGTGTACGTATGTATATATGGATGAATAGATATGTATGTGTTCATGTATATGTGTGTGTATAGATATGCGTATGAATTTGTGTGGTCATAAAATGTTTACAGTGCCAGTATGCATATATGCTTATGTAACTTACGTATGTACGATCCATACAAACACACACACATATTTATTTGAATGTATATAAAAGGTATATATACGTGTGTCTGTGTGTGTATGTGTGTGTGTAAGTATGTATGTGTGTTTATATATATATTTACATATGTGTATGTGTGTGTGTTTGTGTGTGGGTGTGTGTACACATATATATGAAACTGAGGTAAGAGAAATAAATCAGTGACCAGTGGCAAATATTTAAAAATACACACACATACATACATGCATACATACATACATACATATATATATACATATACACACGCACACAAAAACACATGTATATATGCATATATACATACACACACATATATATGGATAGACATACATATACATACACATACATACACACACATATACACATGAAATATATGTATATTTATATATATATACATATATATGTATATATATATATAGGAGAGTATATACAGGCATATATATGGGTAGACTTTTAATTCATACGTAAGGTTATCTAAGAAGTACATTTACGGCTTTTTGCAATATCTTCAATGAATGTTCGTAAATATTGCTTAAATTCTCAATAGTTAAATTACATTGATAGAACTGGTCCCTTTCTTCCTAACCTATCACTCTCCCTCCACCCCCATCCCCACCCCCGCTCACCTTTCCTATCGATGAAGTTCTATACTCGATGATTAACGAACTCTATTCAGAAACATCTTTTTGGAAAGATTTCCAGCATGCGACCTGCTCAATGGCTTCCTTGGTTCACGAGGTTTGTTTCGTCCATTATTGGCAGATTGGTTGGCTTTTTGGTTGGTTGGCTTTTTGGTTGGTTGACTTTTTGGTTGGTTGGCTTTTTGGTTGGTTGGTTGGTTGGCTGGTTGGCTGGTTTTGGGTGGGTGGATGTCTGGGTCGGTCGGTTTGTTTGTATGTTGATTGATGGCTCGGTTTCATGAGTGGCTGGGTTGTTTGGCTGATTGATTTGTTACTTGCTTCATTGCTTGTTTGGACTTTTGGTTGATCGGTTTATCGGTTGGCTAGTTGCTTGCTTGCTTGACGGTTTGATGAAGTGGGTAGTTGGTTGATTGGCTGATTCGTAGGGTGGTTATTTGCTTGCTTGTTTGCTTAGTGGGTTCGTTGATTGGTGGGCTTTGGCTGGTTGGTTCGTAGGCTAATTCATTAGCTGGTTCTTTCGTTCGCTCGTTCGCTCGTTCGCTCGTTCGTTCGTTCGTTCGTTCGTCCGTTCGCTCGTCCGTTCGTTCGTTCGTTCGTTCATTGGTTAGTTGGTTGGTTAGTTGATTCGTTCGTTCGTTCGTTCGTTCGTTCATTGGTTGGTTGGTTGGTTGGTTGGTTGTTTGGTTGGTTGGTTGGTTGGTCGGTCGGTCGGTCAGTCGGTTGGTCGGTCAGTTGGTTGGTTGGTTGGTTGGTTGGTTGGTTGGTTGGTTGGTTGGTCGGTCAGTCAGTCGGTTCGTTGGTTGGTTGGTTGGTTCGTTCGTTTGTTCGTTCGTTCGTTCGTTCTTTAGTTTGTTCGTTTGTCCATTGGTTGGTTGGCTGGTTCGTCGGTTGATTAGTTAGTTGGCTGGTTGGTTGGTTGGTTGGTTCGTTCGTTCGTTCGTTTATTGGCTGGTTGGTTCGTTCGTTGGCTGGTTGATTGCTGGGTGGGCGGATGTGTGGGTTAGGTTATTTTTCAAATTCATAAGTGGGTGGCTTGGTTAATTTGTTGATTGGCTGATGGATCGCTTGCATTCTTAATTGCTTAAGAAGAAGAAGAAGAAGAAGAAGAAGAAGAAGAAGAAGAAGAAGAAGAAGAAGAAGAAGAAGAAGAAGAAGAAGAAGAAGAAGAAGAAGAAGAAGAAGGAGGAGGAGGAGGAGGAAGAGGAGGAGGCCTTTTATTTTCCACGGGGGCAGCTGATAAGGAAGACATTGAAAGGCGTGTTTACAATCTGTGTTGGCACAAAAAGGTGAGAGGAAGAAAGGGGGCGGGAAGATTAGATAGAAAAATATAAAATGAAACAATATGACACCATGTGTATGATGCAGTCCTTCAAGGGAGTCTCCAACTAGGATCAATCAAGGAAGCCCACAGCTCCAGAATCACTCTAACAATCCAGGATACAAGCCCTTGCAAATGGTTATAGCAGCTCCACTAATCCTAATCATTTTGCCACAGTCACCCACCTTTTGACAAATTCAGTGGGAGAGAGTACCTCCCTCTCCATCCTCACTTTTCTTTCCAAACGGAACTTAGAAAAGTCGATGAAGGCTTGACCGAAGAAAGAGATATCTGTCCACAGTCATTTCAACCTCATCCACTACACAACCTCTTACGACAATAGTAACTAGACAGACAAATACAGCTTACTCCACCTTGTTAAAGATGGGTGATCGTAGGTAGGTAGGTAGGTAAGTAGGTAGGTAGGTAGGTAGGTAGGTAGGTAGGTAGGCAGATAGATAGATAGATAGATAGATAGATAGATAGATAGATAGATAGATAGATAGATAGATAGACGTGTGTGTGAATATATGATTGAAAATACACACATACATTACTTGATTTTCGTCAAATTTGACGGTGTCATTTATTTGTGAAATGTTTTCACTAAAATCCAGAGGTCGAAAGAAAATTATTACATAGGTTAGTTATGTCTAATCCCACATAATGAATGTTATAAATGCAAGATGCAT
Organism: Octopus bimaculoides; assembly: GCF_046866305.1. Lineage (NCBI taxonomy): Eukaryota > Metazoa > Mollusca > Cephalopoda > Octopoda > Octopodidae > Octopus > Octopus bimaculoides. The sequence goes on from NC_142946.1 coordinate 37,083,320, forward strand.
TCCAGAAGTTTTCAGACTTTTTCAAGGGAGACATTTATTAATTTTAAAAAAAGTGTCATGCTCTAATTTTTTTTCAGAGTAGAATCCTCTAACTTGAATGCATTTGTTATGGCGCTCCAGCCACTTCGCCAAAGCCCTATGGAAGTCCTCCAAAATGAAGGTATCCAGGATCCTTGGCACAGCCTCCTTCATCTTCATAACTACTGCTCCTGAAGTTCTCCTTCAGCTTGGAGAACAACCGAAAGTTACAGAACGCAAAAGTCTGAACTGTAAGAAGGGTGAAAGACAGTTTTGATGCCCATCGCTGACAAGGAGTTGGTTACCAAGATGCTCGTCACTGAGCACCCTGAGAACAAACTTAGTCCAAATTTTGCACAAATTCAGAGCTTCATAAAATAACTCTGTGTACTGTCCACACTGACTCCGGATTGTATGCTTATTGTCACTATGGGTACAGGACGGTTTTCATCCAGGAAATTCCGAATTTTCTCAACCACATCTCTCATTGTCTCAAATCCTCTCTATCGTCCTTGAAACTCTTGTGCCAGCGAAAAAGTTAATCCTTAAGCCGTCTGGAACATTACATAAGTTTCTGTAGCGTTTTTACCCAGCTTAACAAAATTTTTATTTCATAGCGAGCTTCCAAATTGTCTTTACGCTCCACTGTATCCTGAAAACTAGTCAACTGTAACAAGCAGTGTTTAGTAGAGTGTGTTCAATGTGCTTTTATAGCCGTCTCCTTCAATCTGGAATAACAAAAATTGACAGATCAGTTTATTAGAACTTATTACAACTTCCAAATCGTCTTCACGTCCCGACTGCTTTCTGAAAACTAGTCGACCGTGACAGACAGTGTTTAGTAAGGTGTATTCAATGTGCTTTTATAGCTGTCTTTTTCAATCAGGAATGAAAGTTGGCCGATGAGCTTATTAGATGTATCGTAATAGTACACTAAAATTACAGTAAATAAGAACTGTTATAAACTGCCTCTCCTAAAATAAGTAACAAAACTTCTGGAATGCCCAGAGATATCATCACTCGACATGAGTGATGATACCTCTTTCCAAGGGCACATTACCAGGATGGTGACAAAGTGAAAACGACTGGCTGGCTGGATCCTGAGAACATTTAGAACTAGAGATAAGAAAACCATGATGGTCCTCTGGAGAACAGTCGTCCTCAGCCGCCTGGATTACTGCTCACAGCTATGGTCACCCACCAGTGTGAAATTAACAGCGGACCTTGAAGCAATCCAGAGAAGATTCACAAAAAAGATCGTCTCTTTGCAATTGCTCAGCTACTGGGAAAGGCTGAAACAGCTAAAACTCTACTCCTTGGAGAGAAGGCGGGAGAGATATGCAGTAATATACATCTGGAAGATCCTGGAAGGAATTGTGCAAAATTTTGGCATTGAAAGCTACACCAATGCCAGAACGGGACGACACTGCATAGTGCCAAAGATCCCAGCAACACCATCGCGCTTCAGGTCCAGTTAATGCAACAGTTTGGGTTTCAGGAACCCACAGCTTTTTAATATTCTCCCAAAGAGCCTGAGGAACCTGCATAAAGTAGATGTAATCGTTTTTAAATCAAAGCTGGACCTCTTCATGTCGAGAGTCCCAGATGAACCTACCTCACGGCAAGAGGTCCAAATGAAGATAGCTACATCAAACTCCATTCTTCACCAAGTGTCACATATTGGAGGAGGATCTCAGAAATAAAAGTGTAGCAAAACGGCGGTGCATCGGCACGGTCGCAGCTCTGAGCTGAAACTGCAGAAAGAAAAAATGCACCACGTGCATTATTTTGGGGAACGACGCTGACTGAAATTTTGTCGACCGTCTTACGTACTTTTTTCGCAATGCTAATCAGAATATGAGGGACAGTGCTGCTGCAACTAACGCCGATGCTGCTGCCACGGCAATCATCCTAAACCATATCGGAAAGAAAGCGTTTGACCGATTAGCTCACCTAAATATTGCAAACGTTAACCCACAGGCAAACTGTAGTTAATTGTTTTTTATCTTCTTATTTTTATTGCTACACTAACAGTTTCTGTTCCTCCTCTGAATTGGTGAGTCACCTCCGTCAAATAAACCTTAAACACTCGCTTTTTCCTTCTTGTGACTAATGTGTCTCGGTCAACATATTCCACACAAAACACTTATAAAGAGACCAAAAAGTGCATCTCTCCAGAATTCTCTCTCTCTCTCTCTCTCTCTCTCTCTCTCTCTCTCTCTCTCTCCCTCCTCTCTCTCTCTCTCTCTCTCTCTCTCTCTCTCTCTCTCTCTCTCTCTCTCTCTCTCTCTCTCTCTCTCTCTCTCGCAACGTCTTTTCGTACAATCATCAATCAGCAGCAATTCAAGAAAAGCACCAGCTGCATTGATCACATCGGTCTAGATTGGGAAGTGAGTGAGAGAAAAGGAGAAGCCATTCAAATATCTGAGAAGCTGTCACTCATCTCGTTCCGATAAAATTTACAAGGGAAATAACTGTTGATACTAAGGGAAATAACTCACATACTCTCTTGCTTTGTCCTGATTTTACTATATTATGCTATATATATATATATACATACACACACACACACACACACCCAAATATATATATATATATATATATATATATTACGGAGATGTACTTGCATAGCAAGTGACCTGATCTAAGATCGTGTGCTGGAACGAAAACAATTGCAGCGTGTTTATAAGGTGTTTATAAGCCATTTAAGAAACACACAAAAACCGTTAGATTCGCTTCAACATTTAAATTGAATTTGTCAACATATTTTCGTCACTTTGAGACCGCGACCTGTTCACTGACAAAATTCCGTGCTGCATATATATATATATATATATATATCCTCGTTTCTTTCTGTCTTCCTTTCTGTGGAAGAGCGTAGTCTCGAAACATTAAAGACTTTTTCAATTCCCGAGCATAATACTAATACATCTGTTTGTCTTCTATTCCACCTGTCTTCGTCTATTGCTTTTTTGTGAATTCTCCCTATATATATATATATAGACTAAATGGGACAAGAACGCAAAACATCCAGAGAGTTAGGTGATACAAAAAAGGGACAACAAAACCTCCAGATAGACGATACAAAGAAAACAAGGACGGGTCATTCGGAGTTTTCTTTCCTCAGTCGAGTTCCAGATTATCTTTGCAATTTCGGCTGGTTATACTCGAGATTGAGCCAATCTGTCCAGCCCCAAGGAAAAACTAAGCTAAGAGCATTAGATTCCTTGGAAGAAAGCAGCGAATGTATACGAAAACAAAGACGGAAAAAACGGAGAAAGTTACACAAATACAAATAACAGGACATAACAACAGGTGTCTTTCGACTAAGGACGAATTAAATTAAGCTGGCGTATGTGGAAGTAAAGCCTTACGGCAGGGATATAATATTATATATATATATAAAATATATATATATATATATATATATATATATCATCGTTAATTGGTTCCGTCGACTTACGTCGAATTAACTTGTCTCTAGGTTAAACCGATAATAACCACTGTACTTTATTTATGAATGCATTTTCAATCATACGTGGTTAATGAAAACTTATTTTAAGCTTACAGACAAATAGCTTTTAATTTTTGATACAGTACAGTAAAAAACAAGAAATGTAATCTGAATTTACGAATACAATTTGGCGGTGCTTACCGTACATCGCAGAGGCTTTATTTATGAATGCGGTTTGCAATAAGTCACGGTAAAATACAAGCCTTTTTTAAGCTTAAAAAAAAAATTCAATGATTATTATTATTTCTTAATAGTAAAAATAATAAATTATTTCAAATTTACCAATACGTACGTACAATTTGGTGATTTCGTGATTTCATGATTTCGTTCACTAAGCTACACTACTTTATGGTGTGTATCTTAACATTTACTATAAGCATTTCAATATGATTTTATAAGCTTTTATTCTTATTTATTGTACAGTAACATGATTTTATATGCTTTTAACAGTTTTCTAGTGATTTTACGAAACAAAAATATTTGTGGCGGACAGACGTAAAGTCAAGTAAAATGACTTAACTTGATGGCTGTTTCTCCATATATTATTTTTGAAAGTAGAGGCGCAATGGCCCAGTGGTTAGAGCAGCGACTCTCGGTCATAGGATCGCAGTTTCGATTCCCAGACCGGGCGTTGTGAGTGTTTATTGAGCGAAAACACCTAAAGCTCCACGAGGCTCCGGCAGAGGATGGTGGCGAACCCTGCTGTACGCTTTCACTCACTCTAACTTCCTGTTTCTGTTGTGCCTGTAATTCAAAGGGTCAGCCTTGTCACACTGTGTCACGCTGAATATCCCCGAGAACTACGTTAAGAGTACACGTGTCTGTGGAGTGCTCAGCTACTTGCACGTTAATTTCACGAGTAGGCTGTTCCGTTGATCGGATCAACTGGAACCCTCGACGTCGTAAGCGACGGAGTGCCAACAACAACATTTTTGAAAACCGATATATAATCGAGAACGACTTAAATTGAAACTACTTAAGCCGAGGTATACCTGTATATATATATCATATACTAATGACTCCAAACACATGCAGCCTTGACTCCTGAGACGGTGGAAAGTTCCTAGGAGGCGTTGAAGAAAAGTGGAGCGATAATGGAGTAGCGATTCATGTAAAAACAACAAAAGAATGGGTTCGTTGGGTTAAGTTTAATTTGTTAAATACAGTTGCTTTGAATTTGCTGCAGAAAGAGGTCTATGTTTGTGATGGTTAGTTGGGGTGAGGGTACTAGGAATGTGACCTGGGTGTCAAAAGGCGGCAGCCCGAAAAAGTTTGGGAACCACTCTTACAGTCAAAAATAACAATGAATACAATGTATTTATTACTCGCTTCCAGAGTTGCATTTCCTCACGTTCGGTACACTGTATTTATTATGGTAGTTTTGACTGTAAGAGTCCCTCATAGCATGAGGCATTTATGTGTAGTAATGCCCTTCATATAAATAAATATATTTAAAGGGAGTAATTATAATTTTTCCCTTATGACGTTTTTTCACGCTGACTACTTGATAACTTGTTATAAAGATTTTATCCTATTTTAAAATTATATATATATATATATATATATATATATATGGAGAGAGAGAGAGAGAGAAAGGTGATTACAGGCATGGCTGTGTGGTAAGAAGTTTGCTCTTCAGGTTCACACGTGGCCATGTCTTCTACTACAACTAAAGCCTAGTTGAGTTTGTAGACAGAAACTGGAAGAAACTCGCCGTGCAAATATATACTAATGGTAAGAAGCTTGCTCCCCAACCACATGGTTCTGAGATCAGTTCCTCTGCGTGACTCCTTGGGCAAGTGTCTCCTACTATAGCCTCGGGCCAACCAAACCCTAGTGAGTGAATTTGGTTGACGAAAACTGAAAGAAGCCTGTCATATATATATATAAACTATTAAGGTGGCTATACGCAATTTAGAACCGATAAGCAACGAGTACAGTTGTCACTTTAGCAACGACTAAACTATACAACCGATGTTTGTGCGTTTACATCCCCGTAAATTAGCAGTTCAGCAAAAGAGACTCATAAAATAAGTACTGGGCTTAAAAGAATAAGTCTTGGGGTCGATTTCTTCGACTAAAGCCGTTTGAGGAGGTGCCCCAGCATGACCGCGGCCAAATGACTGAAACATGTAAGAGAATAAAAAAAAAATGTGTGCGTAGAGAGACAAAGGGGGAGAGAAAGAGTGACAGACAAACAGGGCGATAAATTAAGTACCAGTTGCGTACTGGAAGCGATCTAATCGACTGGTCCCTTCCCCCAAAATTTTGGGCCATGTGCCTAGAGTAGAAAATGATATTTAGGAATAAATCAAGTGTTTGGAGTTTTCTTTCTGGTGGCTCGAGCTAAGACTGTCAAGTGACTAGATGTAATTCGGACAAAACTAATGTAGAGACGAGCCAACTAACAAGGGAGACAATCAGCATTTCACTAGTTGTTTCCCTTTAATCAATTGAATTCGTATTTTGCTTTTGTTCTTTTTGTTTTTGTTTTTTTTTAGGTAAGACTTATAATATCAAGTACAATTTCTGCAATTATTTAGTTTTCACTTCTACGTCAATTTTATTTTATCTTCTACGAAGTGAATGAAGAGAAAATCCATCTTTTAAAATATTATAAATTCGGATCCTACCGTAACAGCTAGCCTCCCGCCTCCAAACGAGTCAACTGCCAAGTTAATGCTGTTCACCGATCTCCTTCTCCACCTCCATCGCTAACCTTCCTCCACCACCATCCCCTCTCCATCTGAATTCTAATTCTAATGTCGATCCTACTTATGCCGTCAATTCACCTCTAAGTTGTCTTCTCTGTACCTGTACAAGTCGTTATTTGAAGACAATCAAATGTCACTTGTGTAGTCCAAGCCTTAGTTATCAAAGGAGTTGCGTTGGCATTATTAAGGTTCAAGCCGAAAGTTTTTCGAACTGGGCATGCAACTAATGCCACTTCAGCTCCGACATACTTCATAGGCCAAAATCTTGCTCTGGTACCAAGATCCTAGTTAAAGATTTTGTCACCACCCTCCGGAGCTTCTTCTAGTTGAAGCTCATCAACCGGATCCCAAAGCGAACTCGAACTTGCTTCGCTCATGTCTCTCTCTAAGCTGTTGAAAAACGTCTACAACACCTCAAATTGGCAGAAACTGTTTTTATTCCCTCTGGTCTCTCCACGTGACTAACGCGAATACTGGATCCCTCAAATCTTCCCTAAAACGGCAATTCGAGTTGTTCGAGTCCACTCCAACCACTGTTCATCTCAGATCGGTGATCACCACAGTTCCAAACAATGGACGCTCACCGTACTTAAAGAAGTCCATTAATGCCAAATTCAGAGAATCGGACATAAAAGGGGTTGTTCGTCTCTTCTCTTTTGTCCTCCCTCGTTCAGTGCACAACAGATCCCCTTAATCCATTGAAAAAGAAACATCCTCCGGGTGACTACCTGTACTGGCCCGACCCTCTAAGTATTTTTACAAGCTATTTTCACCTCGGACAACGTTGGGAAGGCGATTGCATCCTTTCCTGTGGGATTGCTTGTCTATGACCTCAGCATGGTATTTCCCTGTCAACATATTCTCGTCAGAGAGTGTTCTTCCCTACATTCGCTCCGTGTTCTTTGGGACTAAATAGTTTGGTCTCACAAAGACCAATGGTAACCTCCACTTCATAGTAATTGGGTATACTCTGCTTCGGATCACAGCGAAAGTGTGTTTGTCCTTGGTTTCAGACTGCCTATCCACCGAATTTTCCCCTACTCAGATAGGGATGGGTACCACGCTAGGTTGTGAAGCTGCTGCTCATGCCTCTAGAGCTCTCACCAACTTGCCTTCCGAGACCCCAAAGGCCATCCTCAAACTAGGTTTCAGGAATTTCATCAGTTGGATATCATCCTCCGTTCAGTAAGGGAGAATTCCCCACTGCTCAACCACTTTGCTTGGCAAGCTTATCGGGAGCCCTCTTACCTCTCCTTTAGTGACCATCTCGTCCCATCTGCCTCTGGAACCCAACAGGGTGATCCACTCGGACCTGTTCTGCTTGCACTGGGTATCGATGACGTTATTAAGATGGGAGTTGGTCTGGACTTGAATGTCTTGTATCTTGACGATGCATATTGGCGGTGGGGGCGGGCTCCTGATAAGTTCTTTGCAACTGAGTGGACGATTATTGAGGAACTTGGTCGTAGGGCGTATGCGACAACGATTCCAGATGCGAGATCTGGCTCCTCAATCATCTAGTTTCACATTATCAGACTATCAACCTGTTTACAGATACCTTCCTCTCTCATCGGCATGATGTTCTATTGGAGCCCCAATTACTGACCGAGCTTTCATGTTCATCTTTCGATCCAAGATGGCTAACCTTGAGCAACTATTAAAAAAACCTTGAGGCAATTGAACCCCACCAATGCTTTGACGACCTTATCTTCAGGGAACACAAATGCTTGGTCAATGTCAGACTTTCTCCAGAGTCCCGCGTCCAGGTTGATCTGCCCAAACGGTTGGGGGGCAGGGGTCTAAGATTATATAAGTACTCGTCTCTGTCTCTTCTCTCCATCTATGCTTACTCCCCTTTGGTAAGCAACATCCTCCCCTTTCCAACATAGACTAGTTCCAATAGGGAGATTGATAAAGCTCTGCTACATTGGAGTAAGTTGGGTTTGTCAGTTCCTGATACAGATGAGGATGGACGGAAGCAGAGGGTATAGGACAATCTACGTTCAAGTGATACCTTCAACTCTCTCTTTGATCAATCTGATCAATTTTCAAGGTGTCGCCTACTTTCTCTAAGTGCGAAATTCTCAGGGTCATTGGCGGTCTACTAAGTCTGGATGAGCTCTGCACTTCCATTGCACTCAGAATGGAGGACTCTGGTAGACCTCTTGACTCCATAGACCTTCATGGTTTTTCTTGCCGCCTAAATGCTGCTCATTTCGCTCGTCACACTGAGCTAAATTTGGTCAAGTAAATATCCCCTCGGTTCTCGAGCCAGCGGGATTATCCAGAAGTGATGGAAGGAGACCAGGTAGTCTTACCCTTTGTCCCTGGGTAAGAGTAGGTGCCTCGTCTGGGACGCCACAGTCTGAGACTCCTGTTCCCCCACACCCCACATCCTGGATGCTGAGGGAAATGGAAAGGTCACTGCTTCCGTAGCCGAACTAACAAAATTCTAGAGTATTGAGACTTGTCGGTGAACAATTTCGGTAAATTTTCAGATTAATACCCGCACGATTTTCACTAGGGTGTTGGGGTAAAGGTTTTAGGGTTACAGTTAGGGTTACGGTTAGGATTAGGGACGGAATTCCCTAACCCTAACCCTAAAACCCTAACCCTAACCCTAACCCTCAGCGATAATGCCGCAAGCGTGTTAACTTGCTTCGATAAAAAGTTCCGCTGATTCTTGTGACGTGCGACCGATTGATACACTTAGTGTTGAATTGTTTTGTTTCGTTTTTGTTTTTCGTCGCTCATGAATATATTTTCGTGTTTTGGGTTTATATTTTCATGTAAAATATTTATGTAATTAGGCATGCTGTAACCATAAATCCAATTGTAGGTGGATGGGAGGGTGTAGTGTAAAATAAAAAGAAAAATAAGCAAAAATACAAGAAAAATTTTTTTAAGCCTAATCAATGTACTATTCCGACAATTGATACTTTTATATTTGCAATACGCAAATCGTGTAGGCCAAACTGTTTTCGATATCTTGTTAATGACCTTACACTTTGTTTACACTTAACATTCCTGCGAAATGTATAAACGTCACAACATCTCATTTCAGTGGGTATAAATGCTTAGACTTGCGTTGCGATTCTTTCACGATAATTATAAGCATAGTAAGCGATTTGAATTGGCTCTAATTAAAAATCGGAACCGGTTCGCAGACTCCGATAATAGGTATCCGATGTCTCGTATAAATTAACATAAGACATATGATTATCTATCTCCGTGCAGACTAGTTGCACTTCCCAGCCACAGCAAGCATGTAAAGAAAAGTAGGATTTTTTCTTCTCTATTTTTCGTTTCGGATTGTTTGTTTAAAAGAAATACAAACTTCTTCTTTCCATTTTGTTTCCCCAATTATTTCATAACTTGAATTACATATTTTTTTTCTTATTAATGTTTTCGTAATTTGATATTATTTCAATCAACTTAATTGCACTTATAAATATTTTTATATAATACCACACCAATAAATAATCCTATTTCGTTTCGCTTTTTCATTTCTCTTTCTATAGCCAGTTATCTTCTCGCTAATATTACCCGTCTGTCTCCATCACAAACTATATCCGGTCGCCACTCGAGATTTCTAGAAGTTTCAACTCAAGCTGCGGCAACAATTTCTATTTGAGAAGAAACTTCACAATGGCAAGTTTTATTAATTCATATCGTTTACTGTATATATCTGAGTGTTATTTACTGTACTTGCTTTTTAATCTGCTAATTATCTGCCTGCATTCATTTTAATTAAACAGTGACTAAGCAGGCACCGGGGTTTCATGTCAGCCCATCTTTGAAACCACGCGGTGCAGAAGAAAGACACCAACGACTTCGCCAAAACCGGCATTCTTGCTATCTTTTAACTCACATTCTTGTTGTCATTTGTTACTATGAATTGTATATTAATAATAATCATTAGCTGCATGAAAGTATCCTTTTTTTTTTTTGTTGCTAATTATTATTAATATTAATAAATAATTGTAGACAAAATGATTTGCGGTATTTAGAGTTCCGTTTCTTACGCTCCCTATTCAATCAAATATTGCTGGTACCCACAAGCTGAACCATTACCTAGTAACATATTCAATCTAATATGATAGTCGCGCTTTAATCGACTGTTCTATTTGTTCTTTCTTTCTAACATTCACCCCCTCCGAAAAAAATAAGGGTTATAATATCTATGTTTGAAATCTTTGTAATAATGGTATTGATTGATTTGCATGTCATTTGCCTTTATGACTAATCAGTTACCTACTTCTATCATCTCCATTGTTATTGTGATGATGAGAGTTGGGAGTTGTAAGCTTAATATATTACAATGCTTATTTTCTCATCCTACTCGTTCTGAGTTCAAATCCTGACAGTATCGTCTTTTTTATGAAGTTGGGGGAGCGGTCACTATAATACATCCAGTACCTGTAATATACTGTGGAACGGGATTATTGATTATGAATATTCTTTACATAGTTGCCTGTGCAACCCTTATATATTTGCCCGTGCGTCAGTAACTTAGCGACAATTGTAAAGCAAGAAATAGACTGCCTGGAACGAGTTGTGATGCGGTTGCGATCAGTAGGAACTACACTATTTTCAATTTATTTCATGTCCTATAAAATACCGCATTCTGGGCCTTAAGTAGAAATTGTCATCATCATTGAACGTCCTGCCATTTACCGTTAGGAATATAAATTGACGTTAATATTTGTTATTTATTTTACTCTAGCGGGATGAAAACGGAGTTGGCAAATGTAAAGGGCCGCTTCTAAATACCAATAGGCACTTTGGTTAATCTTTTCGAGGTCCAGATGGACAATATATAATCTGAACCTCCCCCCCCCCCCTTTTTTTTTTTTTTTACGCAATCACGTTTTAGGTTATGGAGATTCCGATTCTGAAAAAAAATTGTTTGAAAAATTTCACCCCCCCCCCCCCCCCCTCAAGCAGGCTATTTACATGCTAGGGATCTTGTTCAAAACGGGGGCACCAGTTTTCATTTATGTTTTATGTAGTGTTTTTGGTACCGAAAGACTTTCAAACTTCGTATACTTATCTATTTTGTGTTATAGAACATAAAAAAAATTTTGTATTCGAATTTATTTCATGTAAAAAATTGTCTTATTTCGATAATTTCTACTAATCACTGACGTCTATTCAGTTGAAAACAGTTAGTGCTGTAACGGTGTATATCGTATTAATTCCCGTTAGTTCTGACATTTCCGATTAACTAGACTGTTAACCCTAACCCTAACTCTAGAATCCGAACTCTAAAATTGTTACACACATAGATACGCACAGCGTAATTTATTATATAAACAATATATGCGTATAAATTACGATTAAACCGGATGAAATATGTCACAGGGAATAACATTTTTATGATCGGCCAGCAGTAACTCTATTCAGCTGAATAGACGTCAGTGATTGGTTGAAATTACAGAAATACGACAACTTTAACATGAAATAACTTGCGATGTACGTTTTTTTGTTAAGAAGACTAAAAGAAAAAGATGTTTTATATGACACATTCTACCAGTGTCCCAAGTTTCAAAGTGTTTCGTTAAGAAAATACTGGTGCCCCCGTTTTGAACAAGATCCCATGCTAGAAATAACAGCCAAATCTCACTTGTCACTTCTAACAGCACACACACCCTACACGATGTTATCTTTATCCCCTTATTCTTAGTTAAGACTCAATTCACCAACATTACAACCCATCTGTTCTTCAGTCTTAATCTATGATGTTTGTTATTTTGTAATAATAATGGCTACCCGTTGATATAAAATGACACATAGAAGGCAAACTCTTTGCCTGCTTTCTCCGTAAGTATGTTACTATCCATTGGTGTAAAATGACATTGTACGACACACACTCTGTGTATGAGTGTAGGCATAGCTGTGTGGTTAAGAAGTTTGCTTCACAACTGCATGGTTTTGAATTTCAATTCCACTGTTCAGCACATTAAAAAAGTGTCTTCTATTAGTTTTACCAACACCATGTGGATAAAATTTAGTAGGGGAAACAATGGAAGCCTGTTAGCTTGTTTTATATATATATATATATGGTACTACTAAAGCAGCGTGGTCCTGAACGCGCAGTCGCGCGTCCGCGGTAGCTAGTCGTGAGTGGTCGATCCTAATCCTAACCCTATCCCTAACCCTAAACACGTATTCATTTGCGCACACGCACTTTTTGTAGGATCACCCACTCACGACTAGCTTGTGCGTTCAGGACCACGCTGCTTTAGTAGTACCTATATATATATATATATATATATATATATATATATAAATGCACACACACATAGAAGCAAATCAAAAATAAAAACAGTCTAAAAGACATATATTGTATGTATTAGATTGTTGCTCAGTTTAAGATGGAAGAAAGAAGGGGTATGACATTTCATGCTTGGCTCTTCATTAGAAAGAGAAAAGGTTATATATACACTCACACACACATATGGTTACTCTCCATCTTTTGGTAATGAGGATTTAGTTTGATCAACTGAATTTGCATATAAGTAGCCAAGCATTCCATAATGCTTTTAACATAATACTCAAGTAGAATCAGCATGTCACTGTGTGTGACAAGGCTATACCTTTTTTAAATTACAAATACCATCCACCCAATAAGCTTCTATATGATTTTCTATCTACTCTGTTTCACTCACAAGGTATGGGTTGACCTGAGGCTATAGAAAATTACATTTGCTCAAGATACCGCACGGTGGGATTGAGCCCAAGATCTCTTGGTTGCAAAATGAATTTCCTAGCCATCTGGCCATACTGCACCTGCATGTGTGTCTGTTCAACTCATAATTGTAAGGTCATGGGTTTGATTTGCAGTGACATGTTGTGTCCTTGAGCAAGTCACTCTATTTCACATTGCTATGGTTCACTCTCCTGGCAAAAAATGAGTAGCACCTGAAATTCAAAAAGCCCAGCCTTGTCACAAAAGTACTTGGCTTAAGAACTAGTATCAATGTAATTGGCTAAAACCCTTAAAGGTGATGCCCTTAACTTAGTATATGCTGAGACTGAAATACCTGTTTGACATAGAAATAGATGTTGAAGTTAATTATTTACTTAAATCTTTTCACATTCTTGATTATTTTAAAAAGTAAAACGGAAATTCACAGGAGTGGCTGTGTGGTAAGTAGCTTGCTTACCAACCACATGGTTCCGGGTTCAGTCCCACTGCGCGGCACCTTGGGCAAGTGTCTTCTACTATAGCCTCCGGCCAACCAAAGCCTTGTGAGTGGATTTGGTAGACAGAAACTGAAAGAAGCTCGTCGTATATATGTATATATATATATATATGTTTGTGTGTCTGTGTTTGTCCTCCTAGCATTGCTTGACAACCGATGCTAGTGTGTTTATGTCCCCCGTAACTTAGCGGTTCGGCAAAAAGAGACCGATAGAATAAGTACTAGGCTTCCAAAGAATAAGTCCCAGGGTCGATTTGCTCGACTAAAGGCGATGTTCCAGCATGGCCGCAGTCAAATGACTGAAACAAGTAAAAGAGTAAAGAGTAAGTAGTATATTCATTAGAAATATGGTCACAAACAGGTTAATGGGATAATAGGTGAAATCCCTAAGTAGTAAAATTACTGTTTGGTACAAATTTTTTGAACATGTGTTTATAACATTATTTAATGTGTGTTGTTGTTTTTCTATTTTATTACAACAGAATTATATCAATCCAATGAATCCTGTTCAGATTCTCAGCTCTGGTGCTGAGGAAGAAAAGTCTGAAATAGCTCGTCTTGTAAGTATCTTGGATGAATCTCTTCCTGTAAATTAATTGACAATATTTCAGTTGTTTTTAAAGCAGAATTGTAAGCACACAGGGCAAAAACTTGGCAGCATTTCGTCTTTATGTTCTGGGTTCAAATTCCACTGAAGTCAACTTTGCTTTTCATCCTTTCAAGATCGATAAAATAAGTACCAGTTGAATACTGGGGTTAATGTAATTGACTTACCCCATCCCCGAAGTTGCTGGCCTTGTGCAAAAATTTGAAACAATATTTCGATAGTTTTTGGTTTCTTTATATGATTTAAATAGTGTGGGGGTTTTGGTCATACACAAAATTCATTATATTCCTTGGAAAAATATCTAATGATAGATATTTTCACTGAGTATGATCAGTAATTGGACAATTTGTTTTCTATTTTTCTTCAGACATTTTGTTAAAAGAAATAGCATTCTTAATGAGCTAAGATTTACTAATTCAACCATTTAGCATTCAGATCAGTCTGTCAAATGCAATGCTTAATTCTTTTCATTGTTTTGAATTGACCATGAACTATCTCATAGCTTTGAGATCTCAGTGATGTGATTGTTTTAGTTTTAGAATGACATTGTAGGATGTGTGTGAGAAGCCAGATCTTGCTGGTTTGGAGATAAAACAGGTAGAATATTTTGTCCGAATATAGCTGGTTTAAAAGCTAAAGAGTTAATATTATCTTGAGATCTAAAATTGTTAAAATGTAAAATTGATCCAGTGTTGATTTCATCCTTAATGACACTTTAATAATGCAACCATGAATGTGTGCTTCAGAAATTTGGTTCAGTCCCTATTTTGTAATTGCTTGGTGCCCATCATGAGTTTGTAAGTGTATTGGTGAAAAATCATTAGTCTCCCACTTGTAGATATTTCAGCAGGAGGAATTGAAATCAATACTTGTGCAGCTTCTACCTACACTGATAACTGAATAGTAATATATAGTGTCTTGGCTATGGTGACCAAGTATTGCAGTTCAATCTAAATATATATATATATCACACAATAAAGAATTAATAATAGTATTGTTTCTTGTAAAGGCAACAAGAAAAGTGCAGGAAAAATGCTTAGTGGTATTTTGTCAGTCTTTACTTTCTGCTGAGGTTGACTTTGCCTTTTATCCTTTTGGGGGGTCAATAAAATAAATACCAGTTAAACTCTGGGGTTGTCACAATTTGAAACCAATATTATTCCTTGTTTTAGACAATCTGTAAATTGATCATGATTTTCTCCTCCTCTTTCAGTCATACTTTGCTGGCGCTATTACTATTGGAGATGTAGTAAAAAGTACTCTGGGACCAAAAGGAATGGTAAGAATTCACTTTTTCTTAGATTAATGCAAAATTATTGTTTTGCTTTCTCGAAACTCAG
The DNA here is from genome assembly GCF_046866305.1 of Octopus bimaculoides. NCBI lineage: Eukaryota > Metazoa > Mollusca > Cephalopoda > Octopoda > Octopodidae > Octopus > Octopus bimaculoides. The sequence continues at coordinate 37,098,721 of NC_142946.1, forward strand.
AAGCTCTTCTGATTTACTTCTAATTGCTGATTATAATCAAGTTTTACTGTATCATGTTTGTTTCTATTTTGCTCTTTGCTAGGATAAAATCTTATTGAAGCAAGGCAGAGGAGAAAATGCCATTGAAGTAACCAATGATGGTGCCACTATTCTTAAGTCACTTGGAGTTGATAATCCTGCAGCAAAGGTTCTTGTTGGTAAGTGTTCGTGTTTTACTGTACAATTTTTAGCCCTAGGTCATTTCTGATCAATCAGACCTATGAGCAAAGGTGTTCCAGACTTGACCATCATGTCTTTTTGGGTGCATGTCAAGGACTACAGTGTCTAATGCATCTTTCATGTTTTTAAAACAGAAATATATTGAGAGATCTGTTATATGTTGCTTACCTAAACTGATGGTAAAGTTACTAGAAGCTTTTTGCACAATGCTAAACTATGTAGAGGAAGTACATGGTTACCCAACTGGATGGAAATGGTGATGAAGTGCCAGGACATCCTTACAAGGAACAGGTATCAGAACATAGATGGGATGGGATGGTAGAGTAAGAAAGTTGTAGCTGCCCCAAAACAATGCATAAGGCAATAGGCAATAAATGAACCTATTGGTTAAGCCAAAAGCGAAATTACCATCCACTTCCTTGTCTTACATGAGTAGCCAAGTATCTCCTGTAGTAAGAAAGCTGTCCCTGGCACACAGCCACTTCTCTCAGTTCCTCTCCCCCTCTCAACTGAGATGTCCCTGACTTGCAAGCCACTCAGTGACCCTGGGGTACTGGTACCACATAAAAAGCACCCAGTGTACTCTGTAAAGTGGATGGGGCAGCTGGCCGTAAAAAACAACACCAGCATGGAAAACGAGTGTTAAATGATGAGGAAGAGGAGTAATAATTAGAACAAGTTAACTAGCAAAGTGTGTGTGCATTGAAGTTTGAATGGTTGGTATTAGGAAGGTCATTCAACCATAAAAACACTGCCAAAACAGACACAGTAGCCTAGGGTAGTTTTCTACCTGGCCAGCTCCTGTCAACCATCCTACCCATGCATGCATAGAAGATTGACATTAAACGATAATGGTGATGATGATTGAGGACTAATTGTCTCTTGACATTATGGTGTTGGGGATTTGTAGTATTCATGCCTCCCTGGAGTCTTATGGTATGTTATAGCCACAACTATTAAATTGTATGCTTCACAAGAAACTCACTCATTGTTGTAAGCTGCTTGTCACCAGTAATATTCTGGTTCTACACTGTGAAAAAGACTTTGCGTTATACTTGAAAGTTATTGAGATAAATGGAATTCATCTGTATAAATCTTTTTTTTTTATCATTGTTTCCTTGTTGCAGATATCTCCAGAGTTCAAGATGATGAAGTTGGTGATGGTACCACATCAGTTGTTGTTTTGGCTTGTGAACTTTTAAAGGTAAAAGTCTAAATCAACCAAATATCTTGCATGTTTTGTGTATCATAAAGCCAGACTGTTGATCTCCTAGTTTACAGGTTCAAACCTTACTGCATCCATTAGCCTTACTCTCTAGATAGGGGACTAGCAGTAAGAAGGATATACAGTTGCTGAATAAAATATTTTACTCCAAAGAAAACCTGCCACCCAGACATCTGCTTGAGTATATGACTTTTCTACTTGACTGCTGTTTAACCTCAAGTTAGCTCTGATTAAACAGTTGTATACATGTATACAACATTGGTTTTTCTGGAACCTTCTGTTCCAAAGCTATTCCAGATTACCAATTTTTATGAACCAGGAATGGTCACTACGATGAATACACTCTAGATTAAATAATTAAATTAACTTAAATAATGTAGCTCATTGGTAGAGTGTTCGCTTTGGTGTGTGAAAGGTTCCAGGTTCACTCCACAGCCTTAAGGCTGAAATGCATGAAAGAATAAAAGAATTAGTAAGAACGATATACGTTTTATTAATACTTACTGTGCAAGGTACCAGTAAACTAGTCTGGCAACCATGAAAATTTGAAGTTCCTGCTATTAATAAGTGCAGATTACAAAAGGTTCAGGACCATCGGTGTCTGAACAGTTGGGGTTGTAGCTGCCACTGCCTCAGTATATGAGAGATGACATTATCCAGTGTATCCTTGGTAATGGTCATGGCTCTGCTGTTGCTGCCACAAGAATGAAACCTCACTTCCAGATTTGGTATTTTGTTATATAAATGATCCTTTATATTTTTCTCTCACTACATATATCAGTTGCTTATGTTTGTTTTCAGGAAGCTGAGAATCTAATCCGCATGAAGATCCATCCACAGACCATCATTTCTGGATGGAGGAAAGCAACTGCTGTTGCTAGGGAAGCTTTAGAGAAATCAGCAAATGACAACGGGTATGTTTCACACGTCTTTCATCACCACTTACTCAATGTTGTGCACCCATATATGGCCCAGTTCAATATGTCACTTGCTAAATGAACTGTAGGTTACATCATTGTTTCAACCTCCAATTTTCCATTCTTAGTAAGAGTTTATTGAGGTAGATTTTCTATGGCCCTTCCTGTTGCCAATCCATTCTAGTTTCCATGCAAGGTAATATTTCCCCGCAGCCAGACATGTTTTTGCAGAATATTGATAATGACTGAGATTCATTTACAACAAGTAGACACAAATATACATACGTATAAATAAATGTCTATAGATACAAGTTAAGAGTGTCCAGCCATAATAATCCTTTTTCAATTTTCTCGTCTTAGCCATGCCAGCATGGGAAACAGACCAGCTAAATGAACAAACAATAACTATTAGTTATTGTTTGTTCATTTATCTTAACATATTTTTACATTATTAATATAAAAATACATTACATAATTATATTTTTCTATGCTAACAGGCACTGGATGAGTTATTACAATTTATTATTTGGAGTTATTACCTGTTTAGGTGTGTTAGAGACCATGTCTTGCTTGTATGTACACTTTGAGGTGGATCAGCAAGTGTAATGTTTTCTCTCCACCCTACATTGTCTCCATTTGTTTACTCCACCCATCCCACCCCAAGCAAGATTAAAGAGAGTGCCATTGTTTGCTATCTTATAGTTAGGTACAGGCATTGCTGTATGGTTAAGAGTTTTACCTTGTAGCCATGTGGTTTCAGATTTAGTCCATGGCACTCAGTATCTTGGGCATGTGTCTTCTACTATAGCACCAGGCCAATCAAAGCTGTATGAGTAAATTTGTTGGGCAGAAAATGGCAAAAGGCCTGTTATATATGTGTGTGTATGTCTCTTTGACTCAAAGTCAGGTGTTAATTATAAAGAAACATCAGTGTTTGTTTACAATCTTCTTTGAAAAAAATGTCCAGACTAAGGGAGAATATCAGCTCGCTCAACAAGAAGAGCATCTAGCCTTAGAAATCTGCCTCAACAAATTTCGTCTGAGCCATACCAGGCTTGAACAGTTGACTACAGCTTGATGCCTGCATTTCTGCTACTATTAATAACTAATTTTTCCCTGTATGTTGTATCTATATAAAATATACCAATTGCAAATTGTTTCCTTATTTGTAGTAATGATCCTGTAAAATTCCGTCAAGATTTAAAGAACATAGCACTAACAACTCTTGGGTCCAAAATTCTTACTCAACACAGTGACCATTTTGCTGAGCTTGCAGTTAACGCTGTTCTTAAACTCAAGGTATTGTATTGTAGTTATCATTTTGTAATGTGGTATGGCTTTAATCAAAATGCCATGTTGTCTTTAATTACGTCCCTTTATGTTATGAGGCTCAAACACTGTTAATAAAATGTGAGTTCTCTTAGGGTGAAGGATTATCAGAACTGGCAGAGTATCATACTAACTGGTGTGTTGTATTTAGTTTCATTCTGAGTTTGTATGTCACTGATTGTTGCCGTTTCATCATCATCATCATCATCGTTTAACGTCCGCTTTCCATGCTAGCATGGGTTGGACGATTTGACTGAGGACTGGTGAAACCGGATGGCAACACCAGGCTCCAGTCTGATTTGGCAGAGTTTCTACAGCTGGATGCCCTTCCTAACGCCAACCACTCAGAGAGTGTAGTGGGTGCTTTTACGTGTCACCCGCACGAAAACGGCCACGCTCGAAATGGTGTCTTTTATGTGCCACCCGCACAAGCCAGTCCAGGGGCACTGGCAACGATCTCGCTCGAAAATCCTACAGGAGCCAGTCAGGCGGTACTGGCAACGGCCACGCTCAAAATGGTGCATCTCATGTGCCACCCGCACAAGAACCAGTCCAGGGGCACTGGCAACGATCTTACTTGGCTTGCCGGGTCTTCTCACGCACAGCCCATTTCCAAAGGTCTCGGTCCGTAGTCATCGCCTCGGTGAGGCCCAATGTACGAAGGTCTTGCCTCACCACCTCAGCCCAGGTCTTCCTGGGCCTACCTCTTCCACGGGTTCCCTCAACTGTTAGGGTGTGGCACTTTTTCACGCAGCTATCCTCCTCCATTCTCACCACATGTCCATACCAGCGCAATCGTCTCTCTTGCACGCCACAACTGATGCTTCTAATGTTCAGCTTTTCTCTCAAGATACTTACACTCTGACGTTTATCCCTGTTATTCTTTTACTAGTTTCAATACTATAATCATTTTACACTATGAATATAGCTTTATTCCTAAGACAGAAATCATAAGTACTGGTTGATCACTGCGGTTGATGCAGTTGATTTATCCCCTCCCCTGAAATTACTGGTCTTGTGCCAAAATTTGAAGCCATTATTAGCAAACCACCCAAAGTCACCTGAGAATTTCAATGCAAGCCTCATTAGTACATTTGTGAAAATACGTGGTTTCATGTAAACAATTGAGTTACACTCTCCAATATTGTACATGATATCTGAGTGCTGCAAATTTTGGGAGATTTTTTTGAAGGTTTGTAAAGTAAAAAAATAAGTGTTAGTGATAGAATGTCCAACTGTTAAGATATCGTCTTAATTTCCTTCTGTTAGCGTGGAAAAACGGATATAACAACAAATATTATGTGTAGGCTATGGGCAAATATAAACAAAGAAGTTGCTGATCCCTACCTGGACTGTGGGGAGACAAAATTCTCAGCTTCAACACACCACACTGAACATCCATTATGTTGTAGTTATAGGGAGTGTTATTTATGTGTTTTCATTTCCAGTGCCTTCTCACATAGTTGCTTAACCTCAGGTCAATTCTGGTTGAGCAGACTTTCGATTATTCAGGCACAGTGTATCAGAGGTTACATGACTACATTATCCAGCTTGTTTTTTTATTTCACAGTAGAATGTAATTTGAGGGAGATTTTGTCCTATTTCAGCAGATCAAGTTATCCTGTATACGTGTCCTTGTTTGTTCAATAGAGAAGTAGCATTAGATTATCCTATGTGAAACCAGGGGCATACTTAAATAACACCAATTTGTAACACTTGATGAGTTGGGTGCCTCAGTGAAATGGTGTCCCAAGTCTGACTCCAGACACTGTGTCATAGCCTTATTTTCTTTTTAGTTTAATAAAAAAAGATTATTTCAGAATGTTAATCATAAATCAATGTCCTTTGATTCCAGGGAAACATTGACATTTCTGTCATCCAAATCATTAAGAAGTTAGGAAGTGGAATGAAAGATTCTTATCTTGATGAAGGTGAGTAATGCTTTGTTTGTTCATGTAGCTACAGTGTCAATCTCTGCTGTGAAGTTCAAGACATCTAAACCAATATTTGAATGGTGCTACCCTGCAATTGGTGTGGTTGAGCAGCATTCTTCCCAGTCACATGGTCTTGCATTCGTTCCCACTGTGCCATAACTTGGGCAAGTATTTTCTTCCATAGCCCTGGATCACCTAACTAACACCTTGTGATTGAATTTGGTAAAGGGAAATGAAAAGAAGCCCATTAGCATCACCACAGCCTCTGAAACCAATTAAAATACACGTTTGTTTTCCCCATTGTCTGGACATAATATAACTATTATAAATGAGCATCACCATCATACTAATTATGCTGTTCGTTTCCAGGAAATGTCTGGCCCTTGCAGGGATAGCAAAGTGGATATTAAATGATGTGTAGTAGTGATGTTAGATGGGGGTTATGGTTTGGTGACAAGAGCTGGAAATTCCTACAGAGAGGTGCAATTCAGTAGTGGATAGAGTGTTCAGTATATATGTTGTGTTTCTAATATAGTTGGTCAGAAATTCTGGTAATGGCATCAGGGGAGACAATGGATACAACTGTTGTGTAGTGATATTAGTTTGGCACCACATAAAAAGCACTCTGTAAAGTGATTGGTATTAGGAAGGGCATCCAGTTGTAGAAACCATACCAAAACAGATGACTGGTGCCTGGTGCAGCCCTCCAGCTTGCCAGTACCTGGCACACCATCCAACCTACTTAGGTTGTAACACTGGGTCGGCAGTGGTAAGGGTTTACACCTGTGGTTCTGATTTAGAAACACACCTGTACCAGAATCTATAAAAGTAGGTTTCATCTCCCTTTAGTTTTCTCATCATATTAATTTTGAATTGCATTCCTCTTTTCAGGTTTTCTTCTTGACAAAAAGATTGGTGTCAACCAGCCTAAAAGGATAGAAAATGCCAAGATTCTTGTTGCAAATACACCCATGGATGCTGATAAAATCAAAGTAAGAATTTGCTTTTTTGATTGATTTCTTGTTTTAAATCCTTATGTACTTGCTCTGTTTACTATATCGATGCTGCCCATTTTCACTGCATACATTTATGTAGTATTTGATGATGGGTCATGAGGTCATTAATTGAACGAAAAGGACAAAATTCTTGCAATCATAGCTGTGTGGTTAAGAAGCTTGCTCTCGGTCATGCTGCACAGCACCTTGGCTGAGTGTCTTCTATTATAGCCCTAGGCCAATCAATGCCTTGTGAGTTTGGTAGGCAGAAACAGTATGGAAATCTGTCACATATGTTTGTCTCCCACCACTGCTTGACAACCATTGTTGATTTATTTGCCAAAGGAGACTAATTGAATAAGTGCTGTGGTCAATTTGTTCAGTTAAACCAGTGGTTCTTAACTGGAGTCTGCGTAAGATTTTACACGCAATAAATTGGTTATGTTTTTACAAATACACAAAATCTTTCAACATTTTTGTTTATACAATTCCTAATAATAATAATTATTGATTACAGAAATATAATGTGACCTTTTTAAACATCAAATGGCTGTGAGAGTCCAGTAGAGTAAAATAGGAATCAAAGAGATCCATAGGCAAAAAAAATGGTTGAGAACCACTGGGTTAAGCCCTTCAAGACAGTGCTCCAGCATGACCATGGTCAAACAATAGGTCTCCCTTCTCCTTACCTTGTTATCTAAGAGGAAAAACTGCCAATTTAGGTTGATGCAGCTTCACACCAGTGTCATGGCAGGCTTTGCTGTCAGAATGCAAAAAGCTGGAACAGATACTGCAAAGCATCTTATCCAACCCTCTAGTAGTTCTGCCAGTCCTTGGCAAGATTTGAACTTAGAATATAGAGAGAGTTGGAGCAAATATCCAAAACTCTAATGACTGCCAATTCATTGTCATAGTTGGCAATTTGAGGAAATGGTAATGGTGATGATTTACCGTTAAGGTGATTAAGAAGTTTGCTTATCAACCACATGCTTTTGGTTTTAGTACTATTGTGTGGCATCTTTAGTAAGTGTCTTCTATTATGGCCTTGGGCCAACCAAAGCTTTGTGAGTAGATTTAGTAAGTAGAAATTGAAAGAAGCTCATAGTGTGTTTCTTTGTGAAAAATAGTTGTTAAATGGTTATAATGATATATATGAGCACCACTTTAAAAAGCACCCTTTACACTGTCAAGTGATTAATGTTAGGAAAAGCATCCAGTCATAGGAATCCTGCCAAAACAGACAGGAGCACTTTGTCAAGCCAGCCAGCCCATGCCAGCATGGAAAATAGATGTTAAATAATGATTTTTTATCTATTTGTGTATACACAAACACATTTGTGTTTCCTTGTCTTGACATCATGTGGTAGTTGTAAAATAAGTGTCAGTCATTCATTTCTAATATTCTGAGAGAACATGTCCGGTCATGAGGAAATATTACCTTGCTTGGAAACAGGTGAGGGTTGATGATAAGAAAGACAACTGTCCATATAAAAATTTACCTCAATAAAACTCTGTCTAACCCATGCTGGCATAGAAAAGTGGACGGTAAACAATGCTGTTATTTCTATCTGGTGAAATGACCATATCCAGTTCCTTCACTGACTCATATGACCTGTTTTTACTTTACTCTTTATAGATATTTCACTTTCTTCAAACACTTATTTTCTTGGAGAATAGTCATAAATATCACAGTTCCCTTTAAACTTATTCTGGTAATATAATTAAATAAAATACTCTCATTACTGCTGGTGTTTTAGAGTGTTTTTTAAAGGATTTGTTGTTTTCTAGGTATTTGGTTCCCGAGTGAAAGTTGATGCCATTTCTAAAGTTGCAGAACTGGAGGTAGCAGAAAGAGAGAAGATGAAGGATAAAGTAAATAAAATATTGAAACATGGCTGTAATGTCTTTATTAACAGGTGGGTTACAGTGTTTCTGTGTATAAAATATATACAAGAAGCCTATTGTGTGTGTGTCTTTGTGTCTATCCCTACTACCACAACTGGTATTGGTGTGTTTTACATCCTTGTAACTTAGCTGTTCAGCAAAATACACTGATAGAATAAGTACCAGGGTTAACAAAATTAAGTACTGGGGTCGATTCATTCAACTAAAACTTCTTCATGGTGGTATCCCAGCATGGCCACAGTCTAATGATTGAAACAAGTAAGAAATAAGATATTAACTATGACAGATTTCTTTCAAGAGGTGAGTTATAATTTCTGTGTATGTTATATTAGCTATTGCTGTAATGTTTTTAACAACTCAGTCATTCTGTGTGTGTGCATTTTAGTCAGCAAAGGTTACAAAGTAACTCAAAGATCAAAAGTTTTGCACATGGCATTTGTCACTTCATAACTTCTATTAAAAATGAAAATAAAATGTTGTTTACTCGTGTTATTTATGTCATACATACAAATTTATTAACTTCTGGACAAGAAATAAAATCGTTTTTTAACAGTGGAACTCGAGGTAGATGAAGCTATAAATAATAGCATGTATATATTGGGTTTAAAAAAATAAATCTTTGATACAAAAATTCAAAGGCTACCCATGGGAATTTAACCCACATCTGAAAACATGACAAGCATTCTACCAGATGTAGGTCTGTATCCCACAGGCAGTCTTTGACTTTTTCTATCCAAGTGTTTTTTTTAACCCAATATATTTTAAAGCTTTATCTACTTCAAGTTTCACCATTAAAAGGAATTCATATACACATGTGTTTGAGTTCTACCTCACTTGTTTGTACTACCAAACCGCTGTGTATGTGTATAGTGAAGTTATAGTATCATTGACAGGTCCGATGAGAGGTTCTGTTTTCTGTTCTTCAGTATGTTAGTGTACATGTTTCTTTATGTTAATGTCTGTTATATTGTGTGTAATCTGTATGCATCCTTCCTCTGTCTATACCATGTCATCACTACACTATTATCAAGACTGTCATGTTATATTCCAGACAACTTATCTACAACTACCCTGAACAACTTTTCTCTGATGCTGGTGTCATGGCCATTGAACATGCAGACTTTGAAGGGGTTGAGCGCTTGGCTCTGGTTACAGGTAGTTATTTGTTTTTATTCTGTTAGAAGCACAATGTTCTCTGTCTCACACAGCCAGAGCATGTTTTAATTGGGACTTCTACTTATCTATGGTTTAGTTTAAAATATTTGAATTAATCTTCAGCATCAGTTGCCTCTATTGTATAGCAACCAGTGATTAGGCTTCAGCCATGTTTGAGACAGAGGTGCATGGCTTAGTGGTTAGGGTGTTGGATTCACGACTGTAAGATTGTGGTTTTGATCCCTAGACCAGACGATCCATTGTGTTCTTGAGCAAAACACTTCATTTCACATCACTCCAGTCTACTCAGCTGTAGAAATGAGTTTAGCTTGGAGATGGCTTTGCCGGGCTTGCTCACCCTAGATACGCTGCATGGCTGCAGTGCTCCAACAACCCCTTAAGGGGTTAAGGGACTTGTCAATTGTCATATTGAGACACTAGCTTCTAGTTAAATATGTTGATCCAAATATATATATACACACACACATGTTTCAATGACTTCAGACTGAGACACAGAAAGTTCTGGGCATGAATCAAACTTGGAACATGGTGGAAAATAGTCAATTATTGCAAAATAATTTTATCTAGCGCTCTGTTGATTCTACCACCTATTCATTGTATATCATTGCTACACTTCCCTATTTGGTGCATTCAGCAGTCGTTTGTTTTGCTAATATTGATATCCATTTAAGATATTTTCTGCAACACACACACAGCAAATTTCTTTCTTCAATTTCTTAAGCAGTCTCATAGAGATGTGGAAATCCCTAATTGAAAAGCACTATGTTACTTATGTAATAAGCCACAGTTCAGTTACCTCCTCTCTTTAATTAAACAGACTTTTGTAAGCATTACAAATGGTAAATTCTTGTTTCAGGTGCAGAGATTGTGTCAACCTTTGATGCTCCAGACTGTGTCAAAATTGGTCACTGTGACATTATAGAAGAAGTTATGATTGGAGAAGATAAGTTGATCAAATTCTCAGGTAACTTGTGTTGAATATTTAGTATACTTTTTTTAGTAATTTTACTGTAGATTTATCAATGATTGGCAACTGAAAATTGAGAATATCTTGGATTTGATTATTTGGATTTAATCTTTGGAAATAAACTCAAGTGTTTAGAGTTTTCCATCTTAATAGAAGAAACTGCAGTGAATTTGTTGATTTTGCCCTATCAACCCTGATCAAATAAATGTATAATCAAAGGTGTTGTTATGGCTGTTTTTGGGGGGTTTTTTTCTCCATATGTAATATAGTTAGGTGCTGGTAACATAAAGGACACCCAGTACACTCTGTAAAGTGGTTGGCATTAGGAAGGGCATCCAACCACAGAAACCAAACCAAAACAGACTGTAGTTGTTGCAGTTCTCTGGCTTATCAGCTCTGGTCAAACCATCTAACCCATGCCAGCATGGAAAACAAATGTTAAATAATGATGATTCAATCCATCTTTCTCTTTAAGGTAGTAGTGTTGGTTTACGAAAATTTGCTCTTCTTGCAGCTCAGACAGCCACATTTGGCCTTGTGAATTTGTCTGTGAGAGTAATTATAGCTGCAAATATTTCTGTGAGGTGGGCCGGGGCCTGGAAAGTGTTCCCCTATTTACTATACATTTGCTAAGGAACAGCTATACTTAAAGGTGTTTCTTTTACTGAGAACACCAAGGACATTTCATCAGCGAATTGAATGTTCAAAATAGGAAGGTAAATTATCAGCAACACATCTTTTAGGGAAGTGAGTAACAATTATGTGCAATAGGCATGCAGAGTGCTTTGTTATTTGTTGTCCTGAATTAATGTTTGGTATGTTGTTTTGTTTCAGGTGTAGCTCTTGGTGAAGCATGTAGTGTTGTTCTGCGTGGTGCTACTCAACAGATCTTAGATGAAGCAGAAAGGTCTCTCCATGATTCTCTATGTGTACTCTCACAGACAGTCAAGGAAACTAAGACTGTTCATGGCGCAGGTTTGTAGATTTTTTACTTTATGCAGTAACGCACAAACTCATGTAATGAATTAATGCATAAATGTTTTATTCCATGTACTTTCTTTAATTTTCTAAACTGGTTTCACTTTTCTGATCATAGTTGAAGGGTAATAATTAGTATATTGTATACAATCATTGAGTTCAGGAGAGCAAATAGTGTTATAGTAGTGATAGACAAGACAGATGGGATGCAACTAAGGAGTATGTCGGTATTGTGTGTTTGCAATTGAAGTTGAGTTTATCTTCTATAAACAGTAGCAGGTTGTGTGATTTTAACAATTTTGCTCCACAACCATGTGGTTTTCCATGGATTCATTTGTTAGCACTAAGTGAAATGATTGCATTCTTTGTTGATGTTACAAACCATTTGTTCTCAGCTTTCAAAGATTCTTGGAATTAAAAAAAAAACCCTATGTTAGGAGCAGGTATTAGCTGGTGATAGGAAGAATAAGCAACTGTAAAATCTTGCCTCAACTCCCTTTCAATCTCCTACTGACATGGAAAAATGGACATTAAGCCAACAGAAAGCATGTAAAATGTTGGTTATCTTAGACACAAAACTGTACATATGTAAGGATGATAGAGGTGGAAGCATAGCTGTGTGGCTGAGAAGCTTGCTCTGCAACCATGTTGTCTTGGGCAAGTGTCTTCTATTGTAGCCTTGGGCCAACCAAAGCCTTGTGAGTGGATTTAGTAGATGGAAACTGAAAGAAACCAATATCACAACAGAATTGAGATCCTAAAACCAAGGTAAGGTGCCAGTTGAAAAGCACCTGCGATGGTGCCACATAAAAAGTACCCAGTACACTGTGGAGTGGTTGGTGTTAGGAAGAGCATCCAACTGCAGTAACCAAGCCAAAACAGACTACGGAACCTGGTACAGCCCCTGAACATACCAGTTCCGGTCAAGCCAGCCAACTTATACCAGCATGGAAAGCAGGCATTAAATGATGTGTTAGTGTGTACTCTTGTCTGGACATCATGTGATGTTTGTCAATGAGCAAGTTTGTTCATTTCCCAATCTTCCATGCAAAACATGCCTAGCATATGGGAAAATATTACATTGCTTGAAAACAAGTGAGGATTGGCTATAGAGAATCTACCTCCACAAAATTGTCTGATCTATGCAAGCAAGGGAAAAACGATAAATGATTAATTAATTCTCAATACATTACTGGTAGTTATCAGTCCCAAAAAAGATGAAAAGTAAGTCCTTCTTTGCAGGATTTAAAAGACAAAATAATAATTTTTTTTTTTTAAATCCCACAAAAGTCACATTTTACGAATTCTTTAATTTCGCTGTTTCGTATATTTCAGGTTGTAGTGAAATGCTAATGGCAGAAGCTGTTAGTAATCTTGCTGCTAAGACTCCGGGCAAAGAAGCTGTTGCTATGGAAGCATTTGCTAAATCTTTAAGAATGGTAAGATATTTTAGTAAACACTTTCTTTTATTCTTTTTGTAATTCTAGTTATTACTGAATTTATTTTTATGTTTTAATGTGGCCTTTTAACATTTTTCTTTTTACTCCACCCTTTGAATTTCAGATCCCTACAATAATAGCTGATAATGGTGGGTATGACAGCTCTGAACTTGTCACACAACTCCGTGCTGCACACACACAAGGCAAAGTTACTTATGGTCTTGGTAAGTCTTACAACATGTCAACTTGTCATTTTCTCCCTCCTTCCTTTCTGCTTTCTTATATTCATTATATCTTTATTATAGTCTGTAGCCCCAGATTAGTCCTGATCCATATCAACAGTTTTCCAGTTGTGAACATCTTGTAAGTCAGGGCAGACTGGCCCTCATGCCGGTGGCATGTAAAAGCACCCACTACACTCTTAGAGTGGTTGGCATTAGGAAGGGCAGATCAGATTGGAGCCTGGTGCAGCCATCTGGTTTGCCAGTCCTCAGTCAAATCGTCCAACCCATGCTAGCATGGAAAGCAGACGTTAAACAATGATGATGATGATGTTGGCTTCATTTCAAGTACTACTACAAATTATGGTTAACATTCACCTTTCCATGCTGGCATGGGTTGGACATCTCATCCAGGTTGGTAAACAACAAGGCTGATAAAGAAGCCTTCCAGAAATTGTTCAACCTGCTTGAAATAGTAGCCATATCTCCTTCGAACCACACTCTACTGTCTTAAGGAATTACATAATGGACAATGTAGTCCTAGATATACAAAAGCTGGGTGGTCATACCTGGAATGCCTTTGATCATTGGCCTACTGAGCTCAGCTAAACAGCAACAATCTTAGGTATGTCTGTCTGTTTATTGGAGCTCTTGTCTGTCCAAGCTATGCTCTTCAGAGTATTCAAACTCCTCATTAGTAAGCAAGCTAAGGTAAAACATCAATCTATCATTTCTATGGTTCTTCTAGTTTGGTGTCTTGATAACTTACATTACTTCTAAGATCAGAGTTGTGAAGTACCTGTTATATTTTCAAAATTGTTCCAATTTTGTAATGGAAGAATGGACTATCATTGATTGATTGATTACTAATTTATCTATTAATGTTCCTTCAGAGTATTCTAGCCAACCGCATGCTGGAAGCTACTGAACTGATGACAATGGTCTATGTGATCCCAACCAATTGACATTGGCGCTTCAGTCAGCAGGCCAACATCATATTGACTATCTGTACTTTCATAAGCTTATTTTTAATATAGAAAACAAGGACTTTTTATTGAAAACCTCTGAAAGTAATTACTTGTACAATTTCCTGGCAGTATTGGTTTTTCTGTGTGTGTATGCACTTGCATGCTAAATGTGTTTCATCAAAACTAAAAACAAAACAGTTGTTAACTCTCGTGCTTTTATTTCAATTTCTTTTGACAGACATGAACAATGGTGTGATAGCAGACATCTCAGTTCTTGGAGTGACTGAATCATTGAAGGTGAAACGCCAGGTGTTGACCAGCGCATCAGAAGCTGCCGAAATGATTCTGCGAGTTGATGATATTGTGAAGGCTGCCCCAAGGAAACGACAGCCAGATATGCGCCCTCATTAAGTCGTTAAATTAGACTGTTTCCAATTATTTACTACTACTATAATTATTATTACCACCAAGCCTATTTTGTGTTCATTGTTTTTGCTTCTGTCTTTAACTGTGCTATCCAGTTGGTCACATCCTCGGCTCATTGAGAACAACAGACTTCAAGTGACATGATCCAAGCTATAGTCATGTTCTCTGCTTTTCATACCATTAAAATATATATATATACACCAATAAATTGTGTTTTTACTTTTTTGTTCAGGCACTTGTTTTGTTCTTTTTTACTGTTTCTCATAGTTGAGGTGGGGGTGAGGATACAAACTTCCTTAGTTAATGAAATTATGATGGCTTTAAACATTTTGAACATGTTCAAAGGAGAAGAGTTACATGGTGCTTATTTTCTCATCGTTAATAGAGTGAAGAAGGGCAAAAATGTTTCCCTATTATCTGGTGGAAAGTGGAGCTGGCGTTTGTTTGAGAATGTGGATGACGGAAGAGAAAGGAAACAAAAACAAGAGATCTGGATATTATCTTCTGAGGAGTAGCAGGCACTGCTGTGTGAATATCTAGGCAGGCACTGCCTGGGAGAAACTGAGGGTATGAAGAGTAAAAAGTGTGAGAGGCAGAGTGTGGTCTACCTCTAATTTTGTTTCTACCTTCCTACCATCTTCCAGTTCTTTCCTTCTACTCCTATTTTCCATCTGCCTCTCCTTCACATCCTCTTCCTCTACTTATCCTTTTTCTTTGTCTTCCATTTCCTCTTTTTATATTCCTACCTCCTCCTCCTGAAACTTCCATCTCCTTTTCTATGATATATTTTTGTGTAGGCTTCACATTCAATCAATCACATCTGTAAAAGCCATGTGGAGATATATGGCCATTTTGTAGGGAAACAATCACCATTGCCATCAGTTTTAGATTATCTGGTTATCAGCACCTGAAATATTCTTCTCCAAGGCACAGGTTTGGCCAGAGATTAGGTGGGGTTTTTCCTTGTTTGGTTGAGAAGTTTGCTTCCCAACCATGTGGTCTTTGATTTGGTCCCACAGCAGAGCACCTTTGGTAAGTGTATTCTACTATGACCCCTGGCTGATCTAGCTTTGTGAATAGATTTCGTACACAGAAACTGAAAGACACCTGTTTCACATGCATGTGTTTGTGTCTTATCTTGACATTGCATGATTGTTGAAAAATGTATGTTATTCATTTCCAATATTCTGCAAAAACAATATTGGCTGCCTTAATTCCACATCCATATCTGTGTCTATGCACACAACTTTAAAAAATGCTCATGTACCATTTGTTTCACCAATAATGAGATAACAAGGAAACCCGTACACAGTTGCTTGTGTGAAAAAAATCTAAGAGCACTATTGGTAATGTAAAATCCAGTACATGTTGCATGATCAGATCTTCAGTGACTAAACTGACAATACTAAAACCTCGATAAAGAGGATGAGCTTAAGACATACTATATCAAGCACAACCAGAGTCCAAAAATGCAGCCCTACCATGTATAATCAAGTACTGTTCTATGGCTGATAATCTTGAATAGTGTGGACTGCTAGCACTGTTACGAACAGCAACTGCATTCTCAATTGAGATTATTCAGGTAACCTGTTCTGACATTCAACAATGTCTATCAAAAACAAATTTCCGGTGGTTCCATGTTAAACAAAAATTGTCTTCTGTAATGATCAAAATAATTGGTGACATCAGACTCGGGAGGAATAGTTTTCATACTACTAGTGGAATAGAAAACCCATTTTTGATAGGTGAACTTCTGCCACAATTTAGGTTTAAGTAACTCAAGCAGTTGTAAATTTGCTCACAAGTTGCAGGACTGCTTGGTTTGCTTTTTAAACTGTCTTTCAATCTTGTGCACAGTGATTTACCTGTAAGCAATATTGATAAAGGATCTGAATAGGCAAAGGTCCTCACAAAAGCCCAGAACAACCATTTCGAGCGTGGCCGTTGCCAGTATCGCCTGACTGGCCTTCGTGTAGGTGACACGTAAAAGCACCCACTACACTCTCTGAGTGGTTGGCGTTGGAAGGGCATCCAGCTGTAGAAACTCTGCCAAATTTAGATTGGAGCCTGGTGTTGCCATCCGGTTTCACCAGTCCTCAGTCAAGTCGTTCAACCCATGCTAGCATGGAAAGCGGACGTTAAACGATGATGATGATGAATGCACAGTATCTCAAAAACTTGGATTTGAGTGAGGCCTTCACTTGCACTTTACAAGATCTCAGAGATAACACATCATGGGTGGAGTCATAGTCTTTACTCTGATGAGTTGAGAACATGCCTCAAAAAGCCTACATTTGGGGACAAGTGGACAAACTTCATCTTCCTACCAGAATGAGAGTGGCTCATAACTGATGTCTCAGCCACTCGATTTCTATAGTTTTATTTCGGTAAGAAATGGTCAGTAACTAGTTACTACCAAGTGGAAGTGTCAAAATACCAAAACATTGTGGAACAATCATTAACATAGTTGCAGGCGTAGCTGATTAAAAAGCTTTGGTTGGCCCGAGGCTATAGTAGAAGACATTTGCCCAAGGTGCCACACAATGGGGCTGAATGCAGAACCATGTAGTTGGTGAGCAAGCTACTTACCACACGGTCACTCCTGATCCCTGTAACATAGTGGTTCAACAGAAGAGACTCAATAAAATAAGTACTATACTAAACAAAAAGTACTGGTGTTGATTTGTTTGACCAAACCTTTCAACATGGCCACACTCCAGTTAAGGAAACCAGTCAAAGGTAAATGAAAAATTCATTGCAAAAGCAATACTTCATTCTTGTATTTGTTCCAGTCATTTGACTGCAGCCATGGCTTTTAGTCAAAAGAATCAACCCCATTACATATTTCTTTTTAGTCTGGTACTTATTCTATCAGCCTCTTTTTGCCGAACTGCTAGGTTACAGGGATGTAAACACACCAGCACTGCTTGTCATGGGGGGGGGGACAAACACACACACACATATGTATGACGGGCCTCTTTCAGTTTCCCATCTACCAAATCCACTCAAGGCTTTGGTTGGCCTGAGGCTATAACAGAGGACACTTGCCCAAGGTGCCACACAGTGAGACTGAACCTAGAACCATGTAGTTGGGAAGCAAGTGTCTTAAACTCTCACAGCATTATAGAAAACATGACTGGCTTTCTGAACATGCAGTCCTGGTTCACAAAACTGATGTTGTGCAGCATATTAACATCACCATCACTCAACAGGTTCCAGTACATTAACAGTTGATGTTAAGGATATTGTCCAAGACCAGAGTTTCATAGTTTTCTTCAACTTACTGCTGTCCCTATTTACAATCTGTGGTTGAATAAATGTTACCACAAAATTTTAACGCATCAAAACTCTGTAATGAAAAAGGTGTCAGAACTTATGTGGCCCATGTGATCAAAGCCACCATTATGACTGGTTGTGTTAAAGGAAATGTTTTCATTCCACACATTCCATCATCCCATTAATTATGTCATTTCATGTCAAGTGCCTTCAGCTTCTTGTGATTCTGTATTTTTCTATGACTATCCAGTTTCATGGAAAGTCCCTCAAGGTTGCTGGTGTTGAACTGAAAAGTTCATGTTACTTTCATGGTCAGCTCTATGATGTATGCTGACATTCTGGGCCAAGCAGACATCTTTTCATCTGAACACCAAACAACAAAAGCTGAAATGTTGTCTACTGCAGAGATTGAATGAGTTTCTATTAGAATTGCTTTTGTTCGAAGTAGTAATAAAACACCATTCCAAAGACTCCACATAAAATAGAAATGTGGGAATAATTGAAACATGCGCTTGCATTACAATAAGAATATATATTATTGTACTACATGTAAACTTGCTAAAAGTCATTTAAGTTTTACACAAAAATTGTTTCAATATATTCAGCACTCAAGCCATACCAGGTACCTCTGTCTGTGTGTGTACATGTGTTTGTTTTACGTTTACACTACTTTTAACAATCATTGCCAAGTAATCTATTGATTTGACAAAGAGATGTCCATAGATTAAACCTTCAAAGCCTGTGGCTGCAGTCCAATAAGAGAAAAAAAGATTGCATATCATCATCATTTTAATGTCAACTTCTCCATGTTTGCCTGGGTCAGATGGAATTTGCAGAAAATAATTTTCTACAGCTGGATGCCCTTACTATCGCTGACCTTCTCCTCTTTCCAAGTTAGGTAATTTTTTACCCATGGAGTGGCTGTGTGGTAAGTAGCTTGCTTACCAACCACATGGTTCTGGGTTCATTCACACTGCATGGCACCTTGGGCAAGTGTCTTCTACTGTAGCCTCGGGCCAACCAAAGCCTTGTGAGTGAATTTGGTAGACAGAAACTGAAAGAAGCCCGTCGTATGTGTGTATATATATGTGTGTGTGTGTGTATATGTTTGTGTGTCGGTTTCCCCCCACTCCCAACATCGCTTGACAACCAATGATGGTGTGTTTATGTCCCTGTAACTTAGCGGTTCAGCAAAAGAAACCGATAGAATAAGTACTAGGCGTCCAAGGAATAAGTCCTGGGGTCGATTTGCTCAACTAAAGGTGGTGCTCCACCATGGCCACAGTCAAATGACTGAAACAAGTACAGAGTATGGCTTGATATGTTTTTACAGAAGATTAGGAAGGGAAGACAACACTTGCAATCATGCCGTGCCAAGACAAGGAGACATGAACTCACACAAATGTACACACACACACATACATACATACATACAATACAATTACAAAGAATATGGAGACAGGTACATCTTCAAATTTATCTAATAATTAAACAATAATACACACGCACCTGCATACACAGACACACACACATACATATAAACACGTGTGTGTGTATATATATATATATATATATATATATATATATATATATATACACATATATACACACATATATTTATGTGTGACAGACTTTCAGATTTTTGCCTACCAAGTCCACTTGCAATGCTTTGGGTGGACTGGGGTTATAGATAAAGACACTTATCCAAAGTGCAGTGTCATGCAGTGGGACTGAACCAAGGGGCAAATGTTTGGCAACCAAACTTCTTAATCACATAGCCATACCTGTGCCTATAATGATATTTTTTTTTTTACCTCTGCACCAATATGCATGCTACACTTTGCCCAGTAGTATCGTACATTTACTAATCAAAGCAGATATTGAAGGCTAGCACTTCTGATTAATATCCTGATTACATCAATGCTTCAACTCGAAACAGGCGTCATCCTAGCAGCGGGAAATTTAGACAGTGTCACGTGACAACTTGCTGGGACAGCCTGCTGGAGCCTAGCAGCAGGTATAAAAAGGGGAATTTGACAAGACAGTCAGTCGGACGCTGACACTCGTTGATGCTGCATCGAAGAGGCCAGGGAATAGAAGAAAGAAGACATGCACCGAACACCAGAGCTGAAGACACCTCCGGAAGGGGGGGGGGGGGGGGCACGTCAAAACGGTAAAGGGGTAGGGGTCGAAACCGGACGTGGTTCCTCCTGATGATGTCTTGAGCTAACTGGATCCTATAAAGGAGCTGTTGTGGTAGCAGACCACGAAACATGGTTGAAATTCTTCAGAACATATCTCCTGACTTTTTATTTATGTATGTAATCACTGTTTTCTTTTTTCGGGGTTTTTTCCGATGCAGAATTTTTACTACCAAATACCCTTCCTGTCACCAACTCCTTTAGTTATCTCCCATGACATGTGAGCGCATGCACATGCACACACATACGCAGACACATACATGTGTGCGTGGAAAGACATAGAGAGTGCACTATAAAAGGAACTTACTGGAGTGTTATAAGTAAAACAGACTTGCTATGAAAATGGGTATTTACGTAAAGTCATACCGATAAATTTTCCTCATCTCAATAATTTTAACGACGTGTAGTGCTTATATGTACACACACACACACACTGAATAAAATACGTTGATTTTATTCGAATACTCGAAAACATTATTAACAAGCTAAGAGAGAGAGAGAGTTGTATGCAGTGTTCAGGAGAGATCCGGAACTATTTTACAGACGCAACTATATTTCAGCTACCACCGTCCCTGTAGATTTTCAAGCCGTCATTGGATGTAAATCATGGCTGATGGTTCAGGTATGTTTACAGTTTGTTCGCAAACATTTTGTCCTCCACACTCTCTCTTCTTGTTTCAGTCAGATATTTTATCATTATTAATATCCTACTTCAATCAATGCTGCAGCGATATTTATCGTCCTTCTTCTTAAAAGTTGGAACTTTTATGTCAAAAAACATACTCAATTTTTGTGTTATATTGGGTGTTTATATATATATATATGTGTTGTGTTTTATATTCTGCTTTCGCGCCTCCTCCTACCTTCTCTTTCTCTCTCTCTCTTTTTATCCCATTTGCTCTAATCCTCCTCTTTCCTCTCTCTTTTTCACTCTCTCTCTCTCTCTCTTCCTTCCCCTTTTCGTTCTTATCCTTCTTTTTCACTCTTTACCTTTCCCCTTTTTATCCCCTTCTTTCTGTTATTGGAATTTTACATCTCCCTTCCCTTGTATTTTTTATTTTGCCCTATCTCTTCTTTTCTTTATATTTCATTTTGATCTCTCCCTCTTTCTTCCTATCACCATATTCCGTCTTCTACTTTTTTTCTGACATTACATTTTCGCAGTGCCTTTCTCTCGTGCCTCTCTCTATTGTTACTGTCTTTTTATCACATCTATCACTACTCTCTCTCTTGTTCATTTTGTTTTTCAATTACATAGCGTCACTGTCATACCACCTTATTTTCCTTATACTCACGCATTTAAATATTTTTTAACTACTGTCTTTCCGTCACCTCTCATATTTTATCCACAAATAAAGACTGTCCACCAAATGCGGTGTTGAGCACTCGTTCTCACAGTTCGATACTATCGTGTGTGCGCACACTCACGCACATACATAAAACATTGTTTTTCTCCGTAACGCACACTCTTTGTTTCTATTTTTCTCTGTTCTTTTCTATTTATCATTCTATCTGTCTTGCCGTTATTCAAATGTTCTCTTCACTGAACTATCTATTTATCTGTATCTCTTCTCCATTTTTATCTGTCTGTCTGTCTCTCCCCTTGTACTACAATTACTAATCCACCCTTTTTCTTTCTCTTAAAACGTATCATCATGTCCCCTTCTCTCTCGCCATTACTTCCCCTATGTCTGTCTGTCTGTCATTCACCCTCTCTTTCTCTCTTTTATTAGGTCTCTTTTCCTTCATCTTGTCTTTCTCACATTAGTCTCTCTCTCTCTCTCTGCAATTTACCCGTCCCTCTCTCTTGTATCACTTGTCCCGTTATTCAGTTTATATTAATTTCTCCCATCCTGTATCTATTCAGTTTACCCACTCCTGCGAAATTGCTGGCCTTGTGCCAAAATTTGAAATATTCCTTCAGTATGTCTCTCACGACATCTCTCCTCTTACTTATTTCTATGCATCTTACACTCGTCTTCCTCACTGTTATTAACTGTCCTTCCTCTCTGAGCTTCAATCCCATCTATACTTTAAACATCGCACCTCATTGACACAGCTGATGAGACTGTTCTCTTAAATGGAGAACCGACCATAAAATGAGGGTCTGCTTTATGATTATTATATTTACGTAGAATTGACACCCCAACTTTGTAGCCACTTAATCCCCTTCAGAAGAGATTTTGAAGTATAGTCTCACATGTATAGGGATGTGTGTTTTGTTTTTGCTCTCCTCCATTTCATTTTAATTTATATTGTGCTTATTGTATATATTTCTATTTATTATGCGTAATATATATGGAAACGAGTGTGTACGTACACAGACAAGGGCTGGTCTGAAAGTAATAAAAAAGTGGGCATAACTTTTTTTAACTGACTCAGGTCGAATTGCACGTGTTGGTAGAATAACTCTTGCTCTAAGGTCCTACTAAACAGTCTCTATTTCAGGTGATAAATATGTGCCATCATTTAACTCATTGGATCTCAACCATTTTTTTTTTTTTTTTTTGCCTATGGACCACCTTGATTTCCATTTTACTCGCGTAGATCTCCATAGCCATTCATCTATATGAATGTGTGTCTGTGTGTGTATCTCTAAAACTTGAGAACTACACAAGCAATTTCATTCAAATTTTACATATGCCTTACTTAGGGTCCATGTAGTGCCATAGGCCCAAAATTTTTTTTAACTTCTTGCCTAGTACGAACCCAGAGCAATATCATATCTTCTCCATTATTTCAGTATTATCTGTCAAAAGTGAAACAATAACATTTCTCTATTGTAATGTCAGATATTTTCACTTTAGTAGCTTCACTTTACTATCGGAACTATTAAAGTGAAACTATTATATCACATATACAGGCATACATATATGTGTGTGTGTGTGTGTGTGTACATCTGCACAAATATATATATATATATATAGCTGTATATGTATAGATATATGGATGTATGTATGTGTGTGTGTGTGTGTGTGTGTACATATATATATTTATACACACATATATATATATATATAGAGAGAGAGAGATGTGCATGTAATATGTACACATATATACACCCATACACACACATACATACACACACACACATATATATACATAGGTGCAGGTGTGGCTGTGTGGTAAGAAACTTGGTTCCAAAACACATGGGCCTGGGTTCACTCCCACTGTGTGGTGACAGGGCATGTGTCTTCTGCTATAGCCTCAGACCAACCAAAGCTTTGTGAGTGGATTTCATAGACAGAAACTGAAAGAAATCAATCATATATATATGTATGTATATATGTAAGTGTATGTGTGTTTCTTTGTCTCTGTGTTTCTCCCTCATCACTGCTTCACAACTGCTGTTCGTTTATTTACATCCCCATAACTTACTCCTTTGACAAGAAGAAACTGATAGAATAAGTACCAAGCTTATCAAAATAAAAAAAAAAAGCACTAGGCAATGTCTCAAATTTTTGTTTGCCCACTCAGTTGTATCTATCAATCTATCGTTTTGTGTGTATGTGTATGTATATTATATAATACACACACATATACATGTATGTATATGTGCATATTCATATCTATTATATAAAAGTCAATGTCTTTATGTTTGTGTTACTTATACATTCGAAAACTACTGCACCGATCCTCATGAAATTTGGAACACAAAATCCAAGCATAGGGAGAAGGGTAATGCTGTGTGCTTCATACAATTTCATGGACCAAAATTACTGAATGAATCCTTATGATATTTGGAGCTTAGATTCAATGCATAAGGGTGGGTATAATGCAATATGTTTGGTTTAAATTTGAGATGGCTTAAACGGAGCAGAACCCCCATAAAAATTCATAAATTTTCAATGTTGATAAAATTTCAACCATGGGTAATTGACACACATCAAGAAGTATTCTCAAAGTTTCCACTTCTCATGAGAATTCTAAGACCCCCCCCCCCTAGTGGGGGCCTTAACTCTCAAATTTTAGTCATTTTTTATGATCCAAATCTAGGTCAAAAGTACTGAATGGATCTTTATGAAATTTGGAAATTATATTCTATGCATAAGGGCCATAACCCCCATGAAAATTCATATTTTTGCTGTTGATGTAATTTTAACCATAGATATTAGACACAAATGAAGTAATATTTCTAAAATTTCATCTTCTTAGAAGTTAGAAAGACCCTTTCATGGGGACTTAACACCCACAATTTAGTCATTTTATCTAAGCAAAGACGAATACAGTTGTACTCTTGGAAGCTGTAGGTCACCCAAGCATAAAAGATGAGCATTATTTGTAATACAATGGTACAACAGTGTAAGAGTTTGCTTTGAGATCTACTTAGATTGTGATTTCTGCAATATGGTGCATAAATTGTCAAGTAAATGAGAGGCATCTTTCCCTCCACTGATTCATTTGCAAAGTGTTCAGTAAAGTTATTTGGTTGCAGACCTCCTTTGAGTCTTTTTATTATTACTCGGTCACACATAGTCCCCCGATGGTAACATTGATTTCAAGTCCTTCCCAGATGATTGACTGGTTATTGAAAGACATTTATAGATTGTAAATTTATTCTGTCCAGTTACCTATCGGTATAGTGGTCATTTGCAAACTCCAGAGGTGACACTTTCATTTCTCCTTAGCCCTCACGTCCCACAGTTGTTAATGTTTTTGAGTTGGGTCACACCCTTCCAATTGCTATAGATCCGTAATGCATCTTATGACTGTGCCTGTCACCTGTATGGTGAAGAATCCAACATTGGTAGTGGTAACGACTAGGGTAGGGTAGCTGATTGCTTATTGTGATCAGTCGTCGTTTGGTTTCCTGTAGCTTTGCTCTTTTTTACAAACCCAGTGAACATGCATATATTTCCTATTTCAAAGAAATTCAAACAATAGATATAAGAGCCAAGTTACAAAGATTCTCAACAATTCAACTTCTCTGGTTGACATTAAGTCACCCTCCCCCAGTAGGGGCCTTAACTCCCACATTTTAGAGCTCCATGACCTCCATTTTTCAGGAGCAAAATCCTTTTAACAGGTTCCATAAGACTGGAATTTTGGAATCTGCGCATAAAGATCAGTAGTATGGGATACATGTGTCATGATTAGAATTTTTTTAGGGTGTGTAAAGAGGGAAAGAATGCTCATTTGCAATTTTGATGAAATTCGAACCATAGTAAAACCAGTTCATTAGAGAAAATCTAACAGAAAAGTCTAATTCTTCAATTGCATGTCACACGGGCAACGCTGGGTATCTCTGCTACTTGTATATAAAGAGATCCTACTGTATTTTTATGATTAAATATCATTAGAAATTGTATAAAAAAAAAATTTTGATATTTTGTGTATTGTAGAAGTATAGCCAATTTATTACAAATAAATTTTAACAACAAAATCTTATATGAACCCTGGTTGAGAACAACTGATTTAGCTCAAATCTGAAATACACTTTGAAAAAAAAATCAGATCTGCACTGTTGTACCTACTTCGTAGTCACTGTCATCTTGGGTGTGTTATCAAACTGCTGTCCCTGAAGACTGTCCTTCATTGGACCAAACAGGTGGACATTGGTGCCATTCCAGGCTGTATGGTGGATTGGGAATCATTGATTACCTGATTTGCTATGAAAGATGTGTGGCTGTGCATTGCCTTGATGAATCTAGATTATCTTCAGATTCTTGTTTCAACAATTCCTCTTTTAAGGTTTTTCTAAGCTCTTGGAGTGACCCATGTTGGCATGGGTTGGATAGGAGTTTTTAAGGCAACATTATGTGGCTGGATCAGATACCTTTCTTGATGCCAACCCTATTAAATCTTTGTAATTTCAAAATCCTTTTCTAGTAATGAATGTATAAAGCAACAGATTTCAAACTCCTGTTCATTATCGTCTTCCAGGCTATAACAGATTAGTTTAAAACCGCTTGCTCATTTGAATCCATATATGCTGATGACAGTGGAGGCGCAATGGCCCAGTGGTTAGGGCAGCAGACTCGCGGTCATAGGATCGCGGTTTCGATTCCCAGACCGGGCATTGTGAGTGTTTATTGAGCGAAAACACCTAAATCTCTACGAGTCTCCGGCAGGGGATGGTGGTGAACCCTGCTGAACTCTTTTTCACCACAACTTTCTCTCACTCTTACTTCCTGTTTCTGTTGTGCCTGTAATTCAAAGGGTCAGCCTTGTCACACTGTGTCACGCTGAATATCCCCGAGAACTACGTTAAGGGTACACGTGTCTGTGGAGTGCTCAGCCATTTGCACGTTAATTTCACGAGCAGGCTGTTCCGTTGATCGGATCAACTGGGACCCTCGACGGAGTGCCATGCTGATGACAGTTCTTCAAATTGAACCTGCAGCAGATTTTTGAAAATCCAGATATAGAAGCAAAACCTGGAATTGAGTACCCTCAGAGTGAAATTTACACAGATTACACTTTTAATGGCAGTGAGCTGGCAGAATTGTTAGCTCACTCGGTGAATTGCTTAGAAGTAATTTCATCCATTTTTACATTCTGAGTTCAAATTCTGCCATGGTTGACTTTGCTTTTCATCTTTTTGGGGTTGATAAATAGGTACCAGTTGAATACTGGGATGAATGTTATCGACTGAACTACCCCTGGGAATAAGTATATAAACTGTTTCCCTCTGCCAAGCCTTTTTGAGCCAGTATGGCAGAGTAGGCTCAACAAACCAGTATGATCTCGAGCCATTCTCTGGTGGAGAGAACATGCTGAGAAGGCCTTCATCCTGTAGTGGACTGAGCATGGGCAATCCAATCAAGTCCAACAGTTTTAATAAGTAGAAAAGAAGAGTGAACTACTCTGCTTCCATGAGAGGGCATTGTTCACATGGGAAATGCTTGGTATTTACAAACACTGCTGTCTATTCCATTTTCTGGTGAGAATAAAGTCTGTCTGACACGTGTGCTCACCTGACTGGTAGGTGATCAGGTGGCATTGGCTACTTTCCTCAAATTCATACCGCAATGTTGAGGTCGTTTGAATCACATCCCAGCATTCTTCCCCATTCTTTGTATCATACCCATACCCTTAATGCACACCATAGAAGTCATTGTGGTGTTGCCTAATACAAGGGGGTGCTGAAAAGTTCCTGGCTTTAAGGGTATCATGAAAGACCTTGTTGGAGGCCTACTCTTGCAAATTCTTTTGCAGAAATTAGAAAAACTGAAAAACTGCTGCAATAAGTGTGTGAATCTGAGAGGGGAACATGTTGAATGAAGCTATAATTAACTGATTTTCCTGTATTTTCTTTTACCCAAAGCCAGGAACTTTTCAACATCCCTTCACTTATCCATTAATGCAATCGGCCAAGGTAATGGGGCCACTATCATTTTTTTTTTATTGAGGTGCATATGCAGAGATAACTGTCACTGTTTTTTTCTTTCCCCTATGGACTAGCCTAAACATAATTATTTCATCACTTACTCAAACTACTTCAGTTACTTTGTTTATTTGTTTTTTCTGCTAACAGTCTGCCAATATTTATCGTCTGCTTGTTTCAGTCATTAGACTGCAGCCATGCTGGAGCACTGCGTTGAGGAATTTTAGTTCAATGAATTGAACCCAGAGCTTATTTTTTTTCCGTAGAGCCTGGTACTTATTGTATCAATTCTTTTGCCAAACCACTGAGTTATGGAGGCATAAATACACCACCAGTTGTCAATTGGTGGTGGGGGACAAACACAGAAACAAAAACAAACACATATGTATATATGTATATATTTATATATATATATATATATATATACATATATATATATATATATATATATATATATACTTGCTGTGCTTGAGAAGATGTGTCAAGCTTAGTAAGATAGCTGCCATCCATACATAGAGGTTTGTCCTTCACAAATACCAGTGCTGTATAAACACACCCTCGCCAGTGGCATGTAGAAAGCACTCAGCACACTCTGTAAAGTGGTAGACGTAAGGAAGGGCATCCAGCCATAGAAATCATGCCACAACAGACAATTGGAGTTTGGACAGCTCCCAGCTCTCTGGTTGACCAGTTCCTGTCAAACTGTCCAACCCATACCAGCATTAAAAAAAGGACATTAAACGATGATGATGATGATGATATATATGCAATGGGCTACTTTATTTCCATCTACCTAATCCACTCACAAGTTTTTGATCAGCCCAAGGCTACAGTAGAAGACACTTGCCCAAGGTGCCATGCAGTATGACTGAACCCAGAACCATGTGGTTGAGATGCAAACTTCTTACCACACGGTCACACCTGCACTTATTTAAACACATATTATAAAATACAGATGTGGGTTAGAGTGCCATGGGCAGCCTGACATTTTCCATCCAAGCATATTTTATTAGCCAGTATTTTCACACTATTATCTATAACTTTGTGTTCCACCATTAAAGACGATTTATTTCACTTTTGAAGCTTCTAAATTCTTATAACGTAAAAAACGAAAAATAATATTAAAATAAGGGAAGCAACTCAAAAAAGCCAGTGTCATTAATTGAAAATAAAAACAAATGCGTGTGTATGTACCAATTGATTTACATAAAACATTTGTAATGAATAGAAATATTCCTCTTTATTTAAGAAAGAAAACAAAAACCTAGTGGAGTGGCATTTTTTAGTGACCCACAATCAAAAGGGGAGGTAATTTCAACAAATTAGAATTTAATTAGAAAATAAAATTAATTCTCATGCTTGAAGCAAAATTTGATTTATGTTTACTGCATACATCATTCAAGACCATCAGCCATTTCAAGGTAGGTTTATGAAAGCAAGTACATTCCAGACAATTGCTAATTCACTATCTATTTCAGCTGAATGGTATGCTTGTGGTGAGAATAGAGTGAGTGTGTGCTGCACTTTCATTGTATAGTTAATGTGTGTGTGTGGGGGGTGAGGTGCAGGTAGTAATGTAATGGTGGTGTTGGTGGAGCAGAAGCGAAAGCAAGAGCTTGGTAGAAAGAGAGCTGTGGGTGTGTGTGTGAGAGAGAGAGAACCCAAATACAGACACACATACACCACACACACACACACACACATGTATAATGTGTGTACAGGTGAGTGTAATGAGAGAGATTTTGGAATGTAAGCTCAAAACCTATACCCCACACATACTTACACATACACAAATACACACATACGGAAAAAGTTCCAATGGAAAGTATGTTTATAAACATTTGGACAGAAATCAACCAAGAAATCAATTAATTTAATATTATTTCTTTGAAATTATCTGAGCATGCAGGAAAGACTATTTTTGTTTGAATAGTTCAGACATTTTGTGTTATTCAGTGAAATATGAAGGTATTCTGCTAACTGCAAGCATTAGTTCATAGGAAAGGTTTTGTTAGATAGGGTTAAATTTTATTTATTTATTTTTGCTGGAATACTAGACTAATTTTACCTAACACTAGAAATTGGTTTATTATATAGTTAGAACAACATAAAATGCTTATGTGGGATACTAGAGTAAACATATAAGATTAACACTGGATAGTGGTTTTTGTAATGTAGATAATAGTTTACTGGAATTATAGTAGTTATTATATTTTTAACATCAGACAAGGATTTAATTAAATATTGTGGTAATTATTCAGTGTTAGCACTAAATATTGGTCGAGCATAATTGTAGGGTAACATTGTGTTTTCAGTTTCAGTCGCTGTTTTAACCCATTAACATTTAAACTGGCCACATCCAGCCCAAATATTTTACCTACTTTATGTTCAAAGTTGCCAGATCTGATCTCTCATACCTTCTCTACAATGTCCTTATAAAAATATACAACCACATCATTGAAATCTGTCGATAAATAAGCATTACATTTGACAGAGTAATCTGAATGCTAAAGGGTTAATGGATTACTTGATAAATATGTATTGCTAATATCAAACATGGATTAACTATTTTGCTGTTTATATTATACCAGTTTAATCTCTGTGCTTCATAGCTACTACTATGAAACAATTGATGTTCGTATTTGTAATAAGCAGGTATAGATGTAATAGACATGTTATGCTAATGTTTCACTCCTGCTTTTTGTCTATTAGTTTCCCACCAACTGCGTTATGCTTTTAACACTATTGATACTGTCAGAATGAATGGTATTGCCCAGGTGTCGAAACCATAATGATATGCATTAGGCAACTGATGATAGAAGTATATGTTTGATTTGCATGTTGTCTGTGAATTTTTTTAAAAGTTGTCCTTCATTCTGTTTGGATCGAACTTGTTAAAGGATTCTTGGTTTTTAGTGTGGTTTTGTTGCTTATATTATTCCATACTTTAAGGTGACAAGCTGGTGGAATCACTAGCACTCCAGACAAAACGCTCAGCAGCATTTCTTCTTCATATTCTGAATTCAAATTCCGCTGAGGTCAGCTTTGCCTTTCATCCTTTTGAGGTTAACTAAGTACCAGTTAAGCACTAGGATCAATATAATCCACTAGCTCTCTCCCCACAAAACTTCAGGCCTTGTGCATATAGCAGAAAGGATTATACCATATATTGATATTACATGAATGCCCTTCACTGGGGAATTTCAACCATGTTTCGTGGTCTGCTACCACAACAGCTCCTTTATAGGATCCAGTTAGCTCAAGACATCATCAGGAGGAACCACGTCCGGTTGCGGCCCCTACTCCTCTACCGTTTTGACGTGGCGGGGCCCCACCTTTCGGAGGTGTCTTCAGCTCTGGTGCTGGGTGCATGTCTTCTTTCTTCTATTCCCTGGCCTCTTTGATGCAGCATCAACGAGTGTCAGCGTCCGACTGACTGTCTTGTCAAATTCCCCTTTTTATACCTGCTGCTAGGCTCCAGCAGGCTGCCCCACTGGGATTCTAATTATGGCTAGAGTGATTCTTACTTAAGAGTTCACAGAGGTTTTGTTGCGTATAATATTAATTAGGTTAAGTACATAATGTTAACACTGAGTGTGAGTATTAAACTGGGATAACTCCATATTTTCAGTCAGTGACAAATATTGGGTTAATGAATAAGAAATTAGTTTAGTAAAATATTGGAGTAACAAACAGTATTTAGTTGACTTTAGGCCAGTGGTTCTCAACTGGGGACCACATGACCCTTGGGGGTCCATATAAGATTTTGTTCAAATTTATGTGCAATAAATTTTCTTATACTTTTGCAATACATAAAGTATTTGAATAATTTTTTTATGCACTTCCTAATAATATTTAATTATAAGACTGTAATAGAATTTTTTAAACATCAAATGGCTATAGGGGTCCACCAAAGTAAATAGGAATCAAAGGGGTCTAGAAGGTTTTAAAAAATGGTTGAAAACCACTGCTCCAGGCAATGGATGAGAGTGGTTTAACCCTTTTGTTACTGTATTTATTTTGAGATGCTCAGTTTCTTTCAATTATTTTGAATATAACATAAAATTTAGTAAAATAACTTAGTTCTCATTAAGTTAGTGTTAGGAATATAAATTGTTACTAATGTTTGGTAGAAGATTTTGAAAACAAGACATTTGTACTACAGTATCAGAGCCAGTTTCAGCTGGGTTGGTAATGAAGGGGTTAAGATTTAATCACAATGATCTGACAGCTATTACTGTCAGCTGAACTGAAATTTGAAGCAGGGCCTGATTAGTCAGGCATCTGGTTGAATTGATTAGTGAACTGTGATATACGATTGATCAGTTTGATCTGGCAGCTGGTTGAACTCACTGGTGGATTATCGACTCAGATTGATCAGTTTCATCTGATTGGTGAACTAAGACTGATCTGGCAGCTGGTTGAACTGACAGGTGGGCTATGATATAAGATTGTTCTTACAGTTGGTTGAATTGATTGATTGGTGTACTGTAGTCTAAGATTAATCTGACAGATGACTGAACTATTTGCAATGGCGAGTAAAATGGTTTTTACTGGAAACCCAGTGAAAACCTGATGAGTTTTGAACCTGTCTCTCATTAACAGGTAGGTAAGTCAGTACTCTACCCATCTTTTCATGAGCAGACTATTAAATATTGAGCCACCTCACACTGTCCACTTTTCATAATTGGAAAAACCTTACCTACCTACATGATAAGTCACAGGTTCCCGCTACCTCTAAAACCACTAAAAACAGTTCTTCTCTAAAACCACTAAAAACAGTTCTTCTTTAAGTATTGTTACCACCTCTATAAAGGTGGCAAGCTGACATAAACGTTAGCACGTCAGGCTAAATGCTTAGCACATTTCATCCTTCTTTATGTTCTGTTTTGAAATTCCACTGAGTTCAGCTTTGCCTCTCATCCTTTCAGGGTTGATAAAATAAATACCAGTTGAGCACTGAGGTCAATGTAATTGACTTGGGCTCTCCCACAAACTTGCTGGCCTTGTGCTAAAATTTGAAGGCATTATTACCACCACTACCACTTTAAAACTATCACCGTCAGTACTACTACTACTACTACTACTACTCAATTCTATAACCTGTTATTTATGAGTTGAAAAGACAGAAAAAAAAAAAGAGGGCACGCCATTAAATATTTACAAAAGAAAAGAATTATTATTCTCAACATTAAACTAACAAACGGAACAAAAGACCAAAGAAATTAAAAATATTTGAAAAGGAAAAAAAAAATAACTGCCTCTGAAAAGATTTTGGTACTTCACATATGTGAATGATTTGACATGAAAACCTGATAAGGGTACATTACAATTATGCCATGTCAGAAAGATTGTTGAATAACTAGCTTTTAGAGAGTCTACTTCCTGCCTCTTCTTATTTATTGCTTTATGTACCACCTACCTATCTACATCTGTCTGTATCAACCGGTCTGTTTATCGATCTATCTATCTCTCTTACTCTCTTCTCTCTCTCTCTCTCTCTCTCTCTCTCTCTCTCTCTCTCTCTCTCTCTCTCTCTCTATCTATCTGTCCCTCTTTCTCTTCCTCTCTCCCTCACTCCTGTTTATCTGTATCTGTCCATCCATCTATGAAAATGCACATCTCTCTGTCTGTCAGTCCGTCTATCTGTCCATCTATCTGTCCTATCTATCTATTTACGATCCCTATTGATCGCTATTTTTTTTCTCTCGATCCCTTTTGATCGAACTCCCCCCTTTTTTCCTTCCTACGATCCCTTTTGATCGACACCCACCCCCCTACTTTTTTCCCCTTCCTCCTCCCAAAAAGAAAAGCTCTACATTGTATTTGTCCCATCTTTGTTGAGCCCTGTGTG
>NC_142946.1:37137077-37142077 GCF_046866305.1 Octopus bimaculoides
ACATAAAAATAAGTAGAATATTTGGGCCCAAAATGGCCTGTTTAAATGCTAAAGGGTGAGAGGTCCTCTTCACTGTACATTTTCTGCCAGTTGCTTTGCAGTGTGTACTGTGCGCATTTTATAAAGGCAACAGCCCTAGCCTGGTTGCTTTGTGCCCTGCAAGACTGAAGAATTTTCACTACTCAAGTTCACTCACAAGGCATTTGCTGGCCTATGCAACAGTGTAAAGCACTTGCCCAAGATGCTGTCCAAAACCATGTAGTTGTGAAGCAGACTTGTTAATCATGCGAGTGAATATGATTTTATAGGTGCTATGACATGCCATCAGCAAGAAGCATGCTTCCCAAGCACATGGTTCAGGGTTGAGTCCCACTGCATGGCACGTTGGGCAAGTATCTCCTACTGTAGCTTCGGGTCGACCAAAGCCTTGTGAGTGGATTTGGTAGATGGAAACTGAAAGAAGCTCATCATCATTTAACATCCATTGTCCATGCTGGCATGGGTTGGATGGTTTGACCAGGGTTGGCAAGCTGGAAGGTTGCACCAAACTCCAGTCTGATTTGGCATGGTTTCTATGGCTAGATGCCCTTCCTAACACCAACACTCTGAGAGTGTAATGGGTGCTTTTACATGCCACCAGCATAGATACCATTAGCCTGACACCAGTATCTTGATGGCTTGATGGGTCTTCTCAAGCACAACATAATGCCTAGGTCAGTCATTCATCATTTCCTCCATGAATGTATGTGTGTCCTTGTGTTTGTCTCCCACTACCCCTTGACAACCGGTGTTGATATGTTTACATCCCTGTAACTTTGCAGTTCGGCAAAAGATACCAATAGGATAAGTACCAGCCTTAACAAAAAATAAGTATTGAGGTCGATTCATTCAACTAAAAATTCTTCAAGGTGGTGCTGCTGCATGGCTGCAGTCTAATAACTGAAACTAGTAAAAGATCGAAAATACAGATGAGTTTTAAAATTGTGTTAAAAGGGAAAATGGTACAAATGAGACACTTTGCTATGAATGCATGCACTTATGCTGTGTATTAAAAAAATACTCCAGTATTCCATGACACAGTGGTTGAAAATAACTTCTTTCCGCAGTTACAGCAGTTAAATCTCCCTGTTACTCTACCCTTGCATTACATTACATATTCTGTAGTCTGGTTGACCGCTGGGGCATCACTGATGACTTAGTGACCAGATCCTTCCACCCATGTTTGTCTTCTGCCTCGCACACTGCATCTCTCATCTTGAGGCCTACCCACTCACAGATGTTGTTTTCCCACCCTTTTCTCTGTCTGCGTCTGCTACCTTTGACTGTTCCCTGATGAGCAGGTGACATACCCAAATCACCTGAGCTTGTGTTTTTGTGTAAGAGGTTCCTCATAGGGCCCTATAACCTGCTTTATTCTTCTTTTCACTTCCTCATTTGTGACACGATCTCTCTATGATATTCCCAAAAGACCCCTGAAACATTTCATCTCTGTAGCCTTATTACCTTAAAAAAGAAAAGGCACATGAGTTGGGTATAAGATGTTTTCCCCGTTTTGACTCTGCCTGTTTATATAGCATTACTGATTTATTTGACATTGGATGCTTTATCCTCAGGACACTTTGGTGGCCTGGAAATTTTGTTTTTATTCTTGTTGACAACTAACTTGTCGCAATGACTAATCTGCTTGTCTACTAAACTTCATTTAACTTTGTTTCATTTTATGCACACCAATGGCTAGTGAAAGTATTTATGTCAATTAGTTTCACTTAATAAATTGTAATCCCTCTCTCCCTCTCCCCCTCTCTTTCTCCCTCTTTCATCATCATCATCATTTAACATCCGTTTTCCATGTTGGCATAGGTTGGGTGGTTTGACTGGAGTCAGGGGCCTCACTAGACTCCATTGTCTGTTCTGACATGGTTTCTACAGCTCGATGCCCTTCCTAATGCCAATCACTCCACAGTGTATTGAGTACTATTTACGTGGTACCAACACTGGTATCAATTCTGTTGTGGTAGATGAGTCTTTTTGAGTACAGCAAGGTACCAGATATTTTGCTCCTTAGTCATCTCCTTCATAAGGCTTAGTGTCTTGAGATCAGCCTTCAACAATTCGTCCCATGGCTTCCTGGTTCTCCCTCTTCCACAAGTTCCATCTATTTTGTGATTCGCACTTCTGTTTGCAACTGTTATATTTCTTATGTTGGTGTATGCCTCCAGTGCTAAAATGTACTGTTGTCAAAACAGATTCAATGTCCGGTCAGCTGTGCCAAAACACCAGTGTCCAAACAGCTGCACCTATTCATCTCATTCTAACATGAGATATTGTAAACATAGATGCACCACTATTTGCTGGAAGGTCATAGCAAGAATCTCTTTGATCAGGATTGACCTGAGACTAATCAACAACAAATACCATTTCTTTAACCCTTTAGTGTTTAAACCGGCCATATCTGGCCAAAATTGTCTTCTTGTTTTATGCTCAAATCAGCCAGCTCTGACTTCTCACACCTGCCCTACAAAGTCATTCTAAAAATAAACAGGGGCATTGTCAAAATCTCAGTTACAAGATGCTGTACAATTAATTTAAAACAATGTAATTAAACAGGCTTTACATTTGTCAGAGTAATCTGAATGCTAAAGGGTTAATCTTTTCCTGGTCCTATTTTTTTTAAGAAGATTATACTATATATGTTTCTGTTAATTACGTTTTGAAATAATTATTTGGATGCAATTTAACAAAATTAAATTAAAACCTTTATTGTTTGTTTATTGATGTTTAACTGCAGAACATAAGGAAACATTGTTACATAAATCATTTTATCAAATCTTTATTAATGTATTAAACTGTAAAACATAACAGAAGGTTGTTACATAAAACTGAATTTTATCCAATGTTTATCCCATATCCAGTGGTAGAGTAGTTTTGATAGATACTTCTGACACTCAGGGTCAGATCTTGCTGGGTCAACTTTCTTTCTTTACATATCTATTGAGTCAGGACTGACCCAGGGTGAAAGAACAATAACATCATGGACTTAGCAATGTGAGCCAATGAAGGAGCCTGTGTATTTTTGCTTGACTTCACAGAAAATCTCCCTCAAATCACACTCTGCTGTGTTTAAAAAAAAAAGGACTGGCCCAGGTAGATGGATTGGTGGAACTGTAAGAACATCAGCCTTTTGCTTTCTGAGTTCAAATTCTCTATGGTCTACTTAGTTGGTAGACTTAATCTGTCTCCTGGTTGAACCTCATGCAGCATTGTGGATGCGTTCAGCAGAATATACCCTGATGCAGGCATTCAAGCTGGTATCTTTTCTCCTTCCTCCCATTGTTTCAGAGGCTTTGTGAAAATCTATAGGCAGTGCCTTCCCTCTTGACTGGGGAAAAAAAAAATATTGTTTTTTGAATCCCCTTTTATGAGATAGAGTGTGATTATTATTTATCGATTTATATATGGTGGCAAGTTGGCAGAACCATTAGTATGCCAGGCAAAATGCTTAGCAGCATTTTATCCATCTTTATGTTCTCACTGTCTTTACGAAAAGACAGTGAGTCAGCACCTGGTGAGGTACATCCATGCTGTCCAATACTGTAGTAGGACACTGGACAGAGGGACCGGTTAAATTGCTCATGGTCTGGTGTGGTCCAGATCTCCAGCTGAAGAAGAACTGAGATGAGATGACAAACAGGGTGGCCAATCTCACCCAGAAATGATCTGAGTGAAAACTATCTCTGGAAGTCAGCCAGAGTTGGCAGATGCATGCATCACTGCCATTATATATTTCCGCTTGACTGCTGTGCTTTGTCCCAGTTACTTTTGACCAAACTAGAGGGCATACTCTTCTGCTTTTTGTAGATGGGACATATTCCACTGGTTAGGTGCTCCATTTGTTGTCCACATTGCCTGAATGGAAAACTGGGCATGCACTGAGGCTATGACATCACCAGCATTTCTTCAGTGGTGAGCAGGTGTGCTTACTGTTTGTCAGACTTGCTTTTCCATAGCTTGTCTCTTTGACTGAGCTGCAGCTTTGGGTCTAATATAGACTGAAGCTGGGTGCCTGACACCTAGAGTGTTGTCAGGCATTTAGTCCTTTGTCAGTCAAGCAATGCTGTCATTGGAAGTTCTAAAGAGGGTTAGTGGCAGGAAAGTGCAATGACGTTCTTAGGGAGACTCTAGGTGTTGATGAGAATCAACTGGCTGGTCTGTTCTGGAGGACTTTTGGGCCAGGGCCCACGGTTAATTTCCAGAAATCTTTGACCTGGTAGTGCTAGTGCAGGGCATTGTTAGTTCAAGATAAACTCTATAGGCATGCAAGTGCCATAAGCTGGGCTTGCCCAAGATGCATGCAGAGTGACTAAATTGTTCTGCATGTTCTCATTCAGTGCCTGAGCATTGCTGTCTTGTGGGTTTATGTAAAACACCTGCTGTCACATGGCGGCTGGATTCGGCTAACTGCTGAGTCCATTTTGAAGATCATCCTGCCACCAGGAAAGGCAGGTAGTGTTTGTTTGTTTGGTAGTTTTAGCAAAAGAGATTATGTGGTGGACCTCATGGAAAGGGCTTAAAACAGACACTTTCCTCTTCGACCAAGCCCTCATCAACTTTTTCCAGTTTCACTTGAAAAGGAAAGTGAGAGTAAAGAATTGTCAAGAATGGTCCGAGTTAATGGGCCTACTCTAAGCATGCACCTCTAGATTGAAGGATGACAATGGGAAAGGGTGTTTGCCCTAGTGGTCTGGGCAACCATGGTTTTGTGGGGTTTCTGCAAGCAGTCCTAGGATGTCTCACTCGTTTGGGAAATTATTCATCATTACAATTTATATTCAGTTCTATATTTAAGAGATGAGGAATTATGTACATTATTTACATTTGATGGATATTTGTCCTCTTCTTGTTTGTTGTTAACGAAGCATCTTGTTTGTTGTGTCAACAACAAACAAGATGAGGACAAATATCTATCAAATGTAAATAATGTAGAATTTATATTGTTAGCG
>NC_142946.1:37147077-37154577 GCF_046866305.1 Octopus bimaculoides
ACATGTATATATATATATATATACATGCATGCATGCAAAAATACCCTGTTGTTTGTGTTGAAATTCAATGAAGCATCCTTGGATCTAGATTAGAAACTGGCTCTTTCTCTATTGGCAAGAAATCTTGAAATAAACTGAATAATGATATACCTATGAGTGAGTGAGTAGAAAATTAAAAAAAAGAGGCACTCAACACATTTAGTAGGAGTTATATATATTATCATTTAAAACAGCTTGGGTCTAGCTAGGTTCCTGTGATAAGCCTATGAAACTTTGTTACATGGGTGAAATCAAACTGGTTTAGATAATATTCCTTTCTACTATAGGCACTTGGCCTCAAATCTGTCGGGAGGGGACTAGTTGATTGCATCGACCCCAGTGTTTCACTGGTACTTAATTTATCGACCCCCAAAAGGATGAAAGGCAAAGTCGACCTCAGCGGAATTTGAACTCGGAACATAAAGGCGGACAAAATACCACTAAACATTTTGCCTGGCATGCTAATGGTTCTGCCAGCTCACCACCTTAATAATCCTTTCTGCTGGAGACACAAGGCCTCAAATTTGTGGGGAGGGGAGTAATTGATTACATCAACCCCAGTGTTTGACTGGTACTTAATTTATCGACCCCAAAAGGATGAGATGTACAGCCAACCATGGCAGAATTTGAACTCAGAACATAGCGACAGGTGAAATACTGCTCAGCATTTCATCTGGCACACTAACGATTCTACCAGCTTGCCGCCTTAATAATAATAATAATAATAATAATTGTGGGGGGGGGGGGGGGTGCGCGCGTGTGTGTGTGTGCGCGCGCACATACACTCACATATATATATATATCCTGCAATTGTTTCAGTTGTTAGACTGTGGCCATGCTGGGGCATCGCCTTGAAGAATTTTTATTATATATACATACATATATATATTTATCATGATCATCACCATTTAACGTCCGTTTCCCATGCCGGCATGGATACACGCACGCACGTATGCACACACACACACACACACACACACACACACCCTCTACCTACCTACCTGCCTTGATGTTTATCTGTATTGAAACAATATTGCCTTTTCTCAATGAATCTTTTCTAAAGTTTGTGCACAAATTCAAATTCATCCCAGAATATTGCACCCCCACCCCACTCCAATGTCTTAGGTATGAAGTTTCCTGAGGTGAAATGGGAGAAAATTCAAGAAAAGAGGTGTTGAAAGATTACTAGTCATAGAGGAGTGGAAATGTTTGAGTGAGGTACAGGAACATCAGTTTCTGGCATCAAGCTTATTGTTTTCATCCTTCAGTTTCCCTCTCTCTCTTTCTCTCTTTTTCTTTTTCTTTCTCTCTTATTTAGTTTTAAAAAAATGTATTTCCTCACATGTTTGGCACTCAGGTAATGCCAGGCATTTCAGCTAGTGTTACTA
Source organism: Octopus bimaculoides (assembly GCF_046866305.1). Lineage (NCBI taxonomy): Eukaryota > Metazoa > Mollusca > Cephalopoda > Octopoda > Octopodidae > Octopus > Octopus bimaculoides. Next base: position 37,148,505 of record NC_142946.1, read on the forward strand.
CATAAACAAAATTTATGTGCACAAATTATCAGTTTAGAAATATGAGTGTGTGTGTGTGTGTGTGTGTGTGTATTACGAAGAAGAAAGGAGCAAATAATTCATTTTATTACATGGTTGTGTGGTAAGAAGTTTGCTTCTCAACCACAATTCCAAGTTCAGTCCCAGTGTATCACCTTGAGCAAGTATCTTTTGCTGTAGCCCCAAGTCAGCCAAAGCCTTGTGAGTGAATTTGGTAGACAGAAGTTGAAGGGAGAAAGAGAGCCTGCCTTATGTCGACCCAATAGAGGGACCAGCTATCCGAGTTGATAGTACCAGGGTAGATAAAGCAATTAAGAGTATGAAGACCGGGAAAGCCCCCGGCCCATCAGGAATCACTGCAGAGATGCTCAAAATATCTGGCAGTGTTGGCTATAGCCTAGTCACCCGTATTACGAACCAGGTGATACACGAAGGAGTCATACCCTATGACTGGTGTAGCAGCATCATAGTCAACTGCTACAAAGGTAAAGGGGACGCTTTAGATACAAATAATTACAGAGGCATCAAGCTGTTAGATCAGGTTATGAAAGTTACAGAGAGGGTCATAGCCCAACTAATTAGGGAGCGAATCAATTTAGATGAGATGCAGTTTGGGTTCGTGCCAGGTAAAAGCACTACTGATACCTTATTTCTAGTGAGACAGTTGCAAGAGAAATACCTAGCCAAGGATAAACCTCTGTACCTGGCTTTCGTTGACATGGAGAAAGCCTTTGACAGGGTCCCCCGATCCCTTATCTGGTGGTCAATGAGGAAACTTGGGATAGAAGAATGGCTAGTGAGAGCTGTGCGAGCCATGTACAGAGATGCGGCCAGTAAGGTGAGGGTTGGAAATGAGTACAGCAATGAATTCCGGGTAGAGGTAGGGGTCCACCAAGGTTCCGTCCTCAGCCCCCTATTATTTACCATAGTCCTCCAGGCAATCACAGAGGAGTTCAAGACAGGTTGCCCCTGGGAGCTCCTCTATGCTGATGACCTTGCCCTAATTGCGGAGTCACTATCAGAACTAGAGGAGAAGTTTCAGGTGTGGAAGCAAGGTCTAGAATTGAAGGGCCTTAGAGTCAACCTAGCTAAAACCAAAATCCTAATAAGTAGGAAGGTAGATAAAACACAAACCCCTTCAGGTAGATGGCCCTGCTCAGTATGTAGAAAAGGAGTAGGTAGTAACTCTATAAGATGTACCCGGTGCAAGCTATGGACACATAAGAGGTGCAGCAACATCAAAGGCAGGTTAACTAGCAAGTTAGTTTTTGTTTGTGGCAGATGTTCAGGTGCAATAAAGACTGCAAACAAACAGGAAACAACTTCTATCTCATTCCAGGGTGAAAAACTAGAGGTAGTCGATAGCTTCCGCTATCTGGGCGACCAAGTTAGTAGTGGGGGTGGGTGCGCTGAAAGTGTAGCTGCTAGAATAAGAATAGCCTGGGCAAAGTTTAGAGAGCTCTTACCCCTGCTGGCGACAAAGGGACTCTCACTCAGAGTAAAAGGCAGACTGTATGACGCATGCGTACGAACAACCATGCTACATGGCAGTGAAACATGGGCTGTAACTGCTGAGGACATACGTAAGCTCGCAAGGAATGAAGCCAGTATGCTCCGTTGGATGTGTAATGTCAATGTGAATACCCGTCAGAGTGTAAGTATCTTGAGAGAAAAGCTGAACATTAGAAGCATCAGTTGTGGCGTGCAAGAGAGACGATTGCGCTGGTATGGACATGTGGTGAGAATGGAGGAGGATAGCTGCGTGAAAAAGTGCCACACCCTAACAGTTGAGGGAACCCGTGGAAGAGGTAGGCCCAGGAAGACCTGGGCTGAGGTGGTGAGGCAAGACCTTCGTACATTGGGCCTCACCGAGGCGATGACTACGGACCGAGACCTTTGGAAATGGGCTGTGCGTGAGAAGACCCGGCAAGCCAAGTAAGATCGTTGCCAGTGCCCCTGGACTGGTTCTTGTGCGGGTGGCACATGAGATGCACCATTTTGAGCGTGGCCGTTGCCAGTACCGCCTGACTGGCTCCTGTAGGATTTTCGAGCGAGATCGTTGCCAGTGCCCCTGGACTGGCTTGTGCGGGTGGCACATAAAAGACACCATTTCGAGCGTGGCCGTTTTTGTGCGGGTGACACGTAAAAGCACCCACTACACTCTCTGAGTGGTTGGCGTTAGGAAGGGCATCCAGCTGTAGAAACTCTGCCAAATCAGACTGGAGCCTGGTGTTGCCATCCGGTTTCACCAGTCCTCAGTCAAATCGTCCAACCCATGCTAGCATGGAAAGCGGACGTTAAACGACGATGATGATGATGATGATGATATATATATATATATATATATATATAAATATATAGGGATCACCATGAGATTGCTTCACCAGCATACTGAAAATTTAGAAATAGCATTACTTATTTGAGTCATTGGACTGTGGCCTTAAAGAGTTTAGTCAAACAAATTGACTCTAGAATTTTTTTTTTTTATTAGCTTGACACTTATTCTATCTAGAAAAAACATAGAGACCCCCCACCCAAGTATTGTTTGTGTTTTAATATACCATGGTAAGTATCTTTAAGAGATGAGTAAGACAAGATAATAGCCCATTATCGTTATGATGGTAACGAGGAATATTAGAAAATGAGCCATAGCACCTCAAGAAACGATACAGGAACCACACCAAAGTTATTGATTGAGAATGTGTGTTACTAAAGTGTCTGGTCCAGGTTTGGGTGAGCGAGCATTGTGTCAATAGCGTTGAGGTACAACTTTTTCAGCCGGATCTTCGACCTTATTGCAAGCCTCACCGGTTCTTCCTCCTGACTTTTTTAGATTCTAGATGTCAAGACAAAGAAAATGATATACTAATCTCGAGAATGGCTGGGGTGGCACTTACGACACTCTGTTACTAAATGCCTCACGTGTACATTAACTATGTTGTATTTATATAGCTACTTCCGTTGCATTAGATGAATATATATATATATATATATATATATATATATAAAGAATTATGAATATATATATATATGTATGATGCTAGTGCTGCCTGACTGGCATCCGTTCTGGTGGCGTGTAAAAAGCACCATTTGAGCGTGGTCAATGCTAGTGACATGTAAAAAGCACCCGCTACACTCTTGGTGTGGTTGGCATTAGGAAGGGCATCCAGCTGTAGAAACCTTGCCCAATCAGATTGGAGCCTGGTGCAATCTCCCAGCTTGCCAATCAAACCATCCAACCCATGCCAGCATGGAAAGCAGATGCTAAACAATGATGATGGTGATGATGACACACAGTATGTAAGATCTAGAGATGCTCATTACAGAAAACACTTAATAGTGCTCAAATGATTTGAATTTAAACTCTGGAGTTTTATTGAAGACTGGGTCCATTGGGTAAAGAGTTACTATAAGACAAATCCAGGTTGGCTAATATAGCAATAGTGATGCAGGTACACAGACATATGCACATATATCTCCATCATTTAACATCCATTTTCTATGCTAGCATGAGTTAGGCAACACTTTATACAACTCTCTTCATCCATCTGCATCCTGTGACTATACCAGTGCATTTTTCTCTCTTCCTCACCTTGTTTGATGCCGCTTAGTCCCATTTTTACTCCCTTTGTGAATGGATTTGCCAGGCAGAAATTGAAAGCTCATTATGTGTGTGTGTGTGTGTGTGTGTGTGTGTGTGTGTGTGTGTGTGTGTGTGTGTGTGTGTGTGTGTGTGTGTGTGTGTGTGTGTGTGTGTGTGTGTGTATCTTACTGTTTCTTGTCTTTGATATCACTTTATTGATGTAAACAAGCATGAGTGTCATACAAGCAGTGTCTCTTGTTTCCAGTCTTCCATGGAAACATGTCTGGCTGTGGGGGAACATTACTTTACTTGGAAACATGTGAAAGTTTGCAACAGGAAGGGCATCTGTTTGAAGGAAATTTGTCTCAATGAATGCCATCAGACTCATGCTCATAAATGACATACATATGCAAATGATGGTATATATATATGTGTGTGTGTGTGTGTGTGTGTGTGTGTGTACATAAGCATGTTGATATTTCATGTCTTGGTATGATGCTGCTTGAGTAAAATATGCCTTGTTTTTCAGTGGTTGTGAAGGTCACTATCTTCATCATCATTGTCTAATGTCTGTTTTCTATGCTGGCATCAATTGGACAGCTTGACAGGACCCAATGAGCCAGAAAACTGGGCTAAGCTCCAGTGTCTGTTTTGGCATGGTTTCTACAGCTGGATGCCCTTCCTAATACCAGCCACTTTACAGAGTGTACTGAGTGTATTTTCAACACAAGTGAGGTCACTTAGCAATTTGCAAGGCAAGACCTCTAAAACTGTTGGGGTGTAGTATGATAGGGAAACAAAATCTGGTGTCCTACTGTAGAAGAGATATGTGGGATCTTTATGGTTTGACGGTCAACACTTGTTTTCTTAACGAAACACTTTCAAACTTGGGACACTGGTAGAATGTGTCATACAAAACAACTTTTTCTCTTAGCCTTCTTAACAAAAAATTGTACATCGCAAGCTATTTCATGTTAAAGTTGTCGTATTTCTGTAATTTCAACCAATCACTGACGTCTATTCAGCTGAATACAGTCAGTGCTCTTTCGTAAACAATATTTTTTTCCCGGTCATAAAAATGAAATTCCCTGTGACATTTCATCTGGTTTAATCGTAATTTATACGCATATATTGTTTATATAATAAATTACGCTGTGCGTATCTGTGTGTGCAACAATTTTTCGCTAGTACTCAGTAACATATTTTCTAAATGATGGTAGAGCTTGATTTGAAGAAGAACTAGAGTTCGAGTTCTAGAGTTAGGGTTAGGGTTATGATTATTTTTGCCATAACCTCACTCATAACCCTAACCCTAACTCTAAAACCCGAACCCTAACCCTAAACTAGAGTTTGATTTGAAGATTTGGCTGCTATTTCTAGGAAATGAAGCACTTGGTGGAGGTGCATTAATAATTCTGCCGGCTCCAATAACAAGTGCAGGCAATATTCAAGTATTTTGATGGCTTTTTCCCCTTTGTTTATAAACATTCTAGTTAATCGGAAATGTCAGAACTAACCGGGATTAACACCATATACACCGTCACAGCACTAACTGTATTCAACTGAATAGACGTCAGTGATTAGTTGAAATTATCGAAATAAGACAATTTTTAACGTGAAATAACTTCGGATACAAACATTTTTACCTGTTCTATACCACAAAATATACAAGTATACGAAGTTTGAAAGTGTTTCGGTACCAAAAACACTACATAAAAAAATGTTGGCCGTCAAACCCTAAAGATCCGATATATGGCTACCCCAGTTGGAAAATGAGAAAATATGGTGGTGAAGAGGTGTCAGAGTATGCTCTCAAGTTACAGGTGAATATAAGAGAAGTAATCCAGAGGATTGGAGAGAGTGAATAGGTAGGTAGATTCATAAGAGTGTGAGAGGAGAGTGGCAGATGGGTAGAGAGTGAGATAGAAATGAATGCTGTGAATATGTTTGAGCAGGGAAGAAGGTGAAGGAAACAGGAGGCAACCAGTAGAATGAAATAATTACTTACTTGAAAATATGAACAGGGAATGATTGGCAACAAGCAGGGCATTGAACTGTACATACTGCTACAGTAAGTCTTCAAACAAACCTTGCTAGCATAGAAAAACTGATGTAAAATTAATGAGTAAACAGATGAGTCTTCTACTATAGCCTCAAGCCAACCAAAGCTCTGCGAGTGGATTGGATTTGGTAGGTGGAAACTGAAGGAGGCCCATTATAGATATGTGTGTGTGTGTGTTTATATTTGTGTCTGTGACTTTGTGTCTATGTTTGTACCACCTTCACCACCATCACTTGACGACCAATGTTGGTGTGTTTATGTCCCCATAACTAAGCGTTTTGGCAAAAGAGACTGATAAAAATAAGTACTAGACTTACAAAGAATAAGACCTGTGGTTGATTTGTTTGACTAAAACTCGTTAAGGCAGTGCTCCAGCATGGGGGCAGTCAAATGACTGAAACAAGTAAAAG